>NC_141137.1:50202428-50282428 GCF_053477565.2 Lygodium microphyllum | reverse complement strand
AAAGATCTACTATTTAGAAAATTATATATCTCTCTTTCGCTCGTAAAGTTAATTAGGTAAATATTTGTTAATTAGTTGAGATAATGGGGGGAGAGAGAGAAAGGGTGATGAGAGAGAGGGTATGTGATGTGTGTAATTTTTTTATTTCGAGAAAAGGGTCGTCGGCAGCCCCTTGCCGGAACAAAAAAAAATTTGGCGACCCATTCCTTGCGAGATTAACTTTTCACCCAACTAGATTTGTGGGTTTTCTTCGGCTACCGGCAATTCCTTTTTGGCAAAAAAACAAACCACAAATCCGAGAAAAGGGACCAATAGGGTACGGGTTTTTTTTTTCACCCGAGTGGAAAAAAAACCCATACCCTATTGATCCCTGTTCTCCCCATGCTGTATATTCTCAAATTCGTGGTTTGTTTTTTCACCAAAAAGGGACTACCAGCAGCTGCCCCTTAATGGGCAAAAAAAAACCACAAATCTAATTGGGCAAGGGAAGAGAGTAACAAAGTGATGGGAGAGAGAGAGAGAGAGAGAGAGAGAGAGAGAGAGAGAGAGAGAGAGAGACAACATGAATAAAGCAATGTCTGAACGAGTGTATATAAGCTTCTACTTTGTAAGACTATCTCATATTATGCTTCTGGGAGTGTAAAGATCTACTATTTGAAAATTTATATCTCTCTTTTTCGCTCGTAAAGTTAATTAAGTAAATATTTGTTAATTAGTTGAGAAAATGGGGGGAGAGAGAGAAAGGGTGATGAGAGAGAGGGCATGCAATGTGTGTAATTTTTTTTCGTTGGAAAGAAGTTGTCGGCAGCCCCTTATCAAATGAAAAAAAAATTTGGCGACCCATTAACTTTTCACCCAACTGAAGTGGTATCAGTAAGTTGCTACCTCTTTGTACCTGCCATCTATATGTACTTATACTACATTTGTCCAAAGTAACAATGTTTTTGTCAATGCAGAACTGTCTCATGCTTCGAGTGGGGCTCCAAGATAGGGCGTGTATTGAACGAGGAGAGAGTATACACATTTGCATCCTCAAAGCTAAACGAGGTAGATCGCGTAAGGATATTGAAGGCCATGGAGAGTTCTGACAATAAAATTCGAACGTTGATGAGCATGCCTGAACGTATGTTATTCTTGTTCATCTAAATTATGTGTATCATAAGTTTGATGAATTGGTATTAAACAACATATCTTTGATTTGATCATATGGAAATGCACCATTTCGAAGCTGGGTAAGACAAGAGACCCTTTGGGCCATGTTGCAAGACAGCGGAAAGAGATTGCTTTTGAGTTGGGAGGACTACTATAATATTCAAGTGGAACATGATTTGTTCTTCCAATACACCCAAGAGATAAAGAGAAATCATAGAGAGAAAATGTTTCGCACTGTCTTCCATGATTTCAAGCCAGACAAAGATATAGAGTCACAGAAGTCAACGAAGTTGGCAGCATGGAGGCTTCTGTACAAGTAGTTCACAAGTTCACAATATCCTTCTTTAGTAGCATGTCTATGGTGCTATATTGCCAATCCATTCAAGATTTTTAATGGTGACTTTGCAAGTCAAGTTCATGTACGGGCAGATGGAGAGGAGGGCTATACAAACTCTGCCAGGAAAGTGTGAGGACTAGGCAAATGTGCAGGAGGATCAGTGCATGTATGAGGATTACCAGATAGAGCAACAGTGGGATGAGGAGGTATATCAAAGATGCCCTATTTTCCTTGACTATCCAGAAGGTGAATACCCCTCCAATGAGAAAAGTTTGTACCAAAAATACTTAAGGAAAAAACAAACACAATAGACACAAGGATCCATAGGCATGGTAAATGAAATGAGTTACATTCTTAGGAGTAAATTGCACTTTGTTGTCTCCTAATGAAGAGACTATGATGGGTTCACAGGAAACTAATACTAGTAGTGCGGCTACTATAAAAAGAAAACACAAGAGCAAGCGCACATCCAATATCATTGAAGAGAGGCCAAGCAAAGATCAACCCTTATCACCAATTAATTTGGTTTCTCCACGCCTAAAAGGTTTGATGTTTTGAAGTACTATAGCTAAGACATCTCTTGTGTCTCTCTAGTAAAAATATTTTCTTGAATATGAATCGTAACCACCAATCCATGTAGGCCCCTTCATTGATACCACACTGAAGAGCAGATCACAATGGAAGGCATCACAGAGGAGGTCCATGACATTGGCATGGATAGAAGGATACAAAATGTTCTTCCAGATCTTGCGGTGGAGAGTGTTACCTTACACACCACTATAGAGAGATGCACGACAATGATGAGAAGCAATGAGGCATCACATGGAATTGACACACATATTATAGAGCACCAAGATGGTAAGCTTGCTTTTGTATAAAACTCATGATGTCAAGGCACATAATTCTTGTTCACCACCAAAGTAACATCAATAATATTTTTTAACACGCAAAGGGTAGAAGAATTGAGTGTCTTGGAAGTGAGGTCACATTGGACGTGACGCGTGCACAAAGAGATAAAGAAACAATTCTCGTGAATTCCACACATGTCATGATTGGATGATGTCAGAGTTTTAAAATATTCTATCACTATATGATGTTAATAGTGATGTCAAAGTTTTAAAATATTCTATCATTATATGATGTTAATAGTGATGTGTGTCCCTGTGTAGGGAAGAAAATAATGCAAGAACATGGACTAGTCGTGCTAGGGGATGTGGCAGCTACCGGTAAACAAGCATGACTCATGGTTTTTTTTTCCCACAATACAATGCCAATAAGAATGGTCTGTATTTTTGCAGAGGGGGACACAATTTTTTATTTTCACCTATAATGCTAGAGGATGTGCCAGCCAAACACTGGTGAACTAACATGTCTCAATAATACTATCTACAATAACATTTTGAACAAAAAATATGTTGCTAATTATGAATTTATCATAGAGAGGGCCATACTGAAAGTCACGTGGAATTCCAAGACATCGTCTCCCACGAAGCTACAATGGTGCAAGATGTTCCAACCACACATGCAGGTAAAAAAAACATGTAAGAAGAATATTATCTATTGTTAACATTCAATAAGAAAAACAAGTTACTAATCGAGGAGTCAATGTGCGGAGATCCACAACATTGAAAGCCCTATGGAAGATCCCTTGCAAGTCGCTGTCTCCCATGCCGCTATGATGGTGAAGGTGGAGTGGTGTACTATTCTCTGCGACCCATTCGAGATCGGACATGCATTGCAAAATGAGGCATTCTCTCGATTGGTAGAGGCATTGGAGGATGTCAACCAAAACAAGATGGTCGAGGTTGACGAAGAAACCACAAACATAGCATGTGATATCATGGTGGTTCGTCTCCCTAAACATAGTGTCGTACATGGATTGGGGGATGGAATTCCATCATGGAACTCCCATACTAAGGCAGAGTCCGTCGATGCCATGTATTTGGCCGATCGTGTTCTCAAGGACTCATGGATGTTACTATTCCTTGCCATAACACACTCCATGGTAGAGCTTATCAAGCAAGTTGTGGAGGATATGGGCACTGACATATGGAATCAGGGAAAAATTGTTGGGCCTTACACATGGCACAAGTTATTCATTGTGAGACACCTGTATGTGTCATTAGAGGTAGAGAGGTGAGAGTTTTAAAGTCATGATATGCTCATGCTAGATATTGTTTATATATCACACTTGTTGACTTCATTTAGTGAGTATAATTACTAAAATTAGTATTTCAATCTTTTGCAGGTACATATGCTACATTACTAAAATTAGTATTTCAATCTTTTGGAGGTACATATGCTATATATTCTAGCGTACATGCGTTCAGATATTGCTTACAATGGAATCATCCCTCCGGAGTTCACAAAAGATGACAGTACTGTGAATGAGTGGGAGTGAGATACATCAAGATCCCCAATGAGAGGTCAATATGAGATCCAATGTTATTAAACTATTGTTGATATATTTTGTAAACAGTTAGTAGATTCCTAATATGTTATATGACTATCAAATATTATAGGTGGCATGCAACATGGTAGGGCTTTTTAGAGCTCATTCTTGCAAATGTACACAAAAGAAGGGGACACCATTTTAGATTGCAATGCACGATGTGGTGACTTTGCATCGGTAATGCTAAATTCCAATAGACTAATTGCATGTCTGTATCGCTTTGCTGAAGATGGAAGATATCTAAGAGAAAAGGTAACATTTTTACGTAAACTTGTATAAAATTTGATTAATTGTAATGTACTGTTGTTTTTCTTCATACCAATACATGGGCGCTCACCCTTCCATGTGTGCATGTATAGCTACCTCCTACAACCCAAAAATTAATTGTGTTTGATATGAATGGGGTGCTTCTACATAGGCGGCCAAAGCAAAAGGGATCGTTATCAGTGAAGCCCCTAGAAGTGGGCAAGTATTGGGTGATTTTGCAGCTAGGGCTCGCCAGGTTTTTGAAGAAAATATCTATATTGTTTGGCATTGCCATCTAAAGCTCCATGAAGGAAGACAACTTAAGTGAGGTGCTCCAATTGGTTAGAAGTGAATATGTGAAGTCGTCAAAGCAAGCACCAACCTTTGTATTCCAATATGGACAAGGAAAGTGCAGAGCAACTCCCACAACAACTTCTTCCAGAAAGAGTTACACAAAGCCCCTTTTCATGAAATGTTTTGACAATATTGATTGGCCACACTTCAGCCCAACAACAACACTATTTGTGGATGATAGCATGGAGAAGATGCAGATGAACCCACCCAACACCTTTATATACCCACCCCCATTTTAAGGAAACCCCATGGACACAATCCTTCTGGAGCACATGCTTCCCTACTTGACCAAGCTAGCATGCTTCCGTGGTTCAGTCCTAGAGTTTGTTAGGGATCACCAATTCCACCCTCCAACAATGGAACTCGATTGATATTTGATGTGCATGATAAATATATACTTTCAGAATTATTAGATTCTTTTTATTTACAAGTGTAATAAAATGAGGATGAGAGGAAAGAGGAGAAAGACAGAGGAATGTGCAAGTGAAATAGATTCTGTATAGACATTTACTCAATTGCAATACTACGAGATATGTAAACAAAGCATGTGCAAAATATCTAGGGAAGGGTGGAGTGTAGAAACATGCATGCATGTGAATGTATGTGTGCACAGTGAATTGAGTAACAATGAGGTTTTTTTTTTCGATATTAACTATTCGAACAAAGTGAAAAACAATAGATATCTCACGTTACTGCAGTGAGTGTAACAAACTATTTGATACCCTATCCTCTTGTAGTAAGTCCACACAATAATGCTCAATTGAAAGTAGCGAAAACATGTGCAATGTAGTTTTGCTTATGTGTGCACAATGGAAGTGATATATTAGGATATAATATCAAATTATACACATAAAAGTGATAGGTACATAAATGTATATATGCATGTGGGATAACAATGTGATATTCTTTTCGTCTTGATATTAACAGCTAAAAGTGTTTAAGATAATTTACCTCATGCAAACCCTTGACCCTTGTAATAATAAGAGGGTTGTGAAAAATGGATGGATGACCCTTGCAAATTTAAGAGGGGGGAGATAGAGAGAAGTTGCTAATTTAGAGTGTGTATGAGAGAGAGAGGGGGGAGAGATATAGGTTGCCATTTGAGAGAGAGAGAGAGTGTGTGTGTGTGTGTGGGGGTATCTTCGTGAGCGCACGAGAGAGAGAGAGAGAGAGAGAGAGAGAGAGAGAGAGAGAGAGAGAGAGAGAGAGTGTGTGTGTGTGTGTGTGTGTGTGTGTGTGTGTGTGTGTGTGTGTAGGAGAGAGAGAGAGAGAGAGAGAGAGAGAGAGAGAGAGTGTGTGTGTGTGTGTGTGTGTGTGTAAGAGGGGGACAAACAGAGGAGTTGCTTATTTGTTCTAGTGCTCTGTGATCTAATATTCATTAGTTGCTTTATTTAGTTGCTATATTTGAGAGAGAGGGGGGAGGAAAGGAGACACAACACAAAGAGAGTGTGTGAGTGAGAGTGAGAGTGACTGAGAGAGAGAGAGAGAGAGAGAGAGAGAGAGAGAGAGAGAGAGAGAGAGAGAGAGAGAGAGAGAGAGAGGAAAGGGAAAGAGGAATAGAGAGAGAGTGGGTGTATATGTATTTGTGAGCGACACAAGGAGAGAGAGAGAGAGCGAGAGAGAGAGAAAGTGAGTGTAAGAGAGGGAGAAACGAGAAGTTACTGTGAGAGAGAGAGAGAGAGAGAGAAAGAGTGTGTGTGTGTGTGTGTGAGGGAGGGAGATGGGGAGGAGAGAAAATAGAGAGAGAATAATTGGTGGAAGATGGGGGATAGAGAGAGAGAGAGAGAGAGAGAGACCTTAATTAATATGGGAGGGGATGGTAGTGGTGAAAGCAGTGGAGGTAGTAATGACAGCAATGGTGGTGGTGGTGGTGGTGGTGGTGGCGGTGGCGGCAATAGGGATGGTAGTGGTGCTTGATATGTGCACAAGAGAATAGAAGGAATATGTGGAATATGTGGAACAAGAAATGGAGGTTTCCTAGAAAAGCTCGCTTAAATGCTCACTTGAAAAGCTCGCTTCTTGCCCTTCCCTGTGTGGTAGCTTGGACTCCTCTCTCCCTCCTCCATCCATGGCGCCTTGACCTGTCTTCAAACTGCCCAAAAATCACGATGGAAAAAGCGAGTTGATCCTCCTCTACCACAAGCTTAATACACAAAGGTTTGAAAGTCACATAAGTCATATCAAGTCATTTACACAATGTCATGTGTGCACTACGTTGACCATATACACTTTGGAGAATTATAAGAAGCTTAAGAGAGTTGTTTTCCCATTCAAGCATAGTAACAAAGAAGCTTACAATGCAGAATCAAAGGGCTACATTTCCAACAACCCAATCTTACATCATGTTTTATGCTTGCTGATTTACAAGATAGTCATGACATTGTCTTTATTCAAGGTGGAAACATATGACTCAAGGTAGAAAGACCAAAGGATGGAACATTATGTTGGAATGAAAATAGAAGTGAAGGATAAGAGTGATTGAAGTAGGAAGAAAAACTTATTTTGTGAACTCTCTAGAAAGTTCTAGAGTGGTTGACAAACAACAGAAAGTGTTATTTTTCATTCATGGGCAAACATTCCCATGACACCGTTAACATACAAGTCATTCTTATGTGGGCCTTGCATGACTTTTTAAGATTCAACAAGTGCTCAAGTACATGAGCTTCCCTTCTCATTTTTGGCATCTCATATGGCTTGTTTATATTAGTGTTGACTAGATATAGATATTGTGATAGGATTATTCACATCGAGTTATCATCCATGTCCATTGTGTGGTGGACTCTTGATGGTCACAGACCATGAAGAAGATGGTCTATCAGGGGCATGTTGTATTCTTACCTAAGGGCTATGATTTGAGAGTGGGATTCTTTAGATGACCTTCCACAAGAATGAATGCCCAAAGCTGGTATGAGTGGAAGATGGTCCACAAGGAGTCAATTCCAAGCGAATAACAACAGTTTTTAGCTTTCTACAAGATTGCCACATGGGACCCATTTACAAATCAACCATTTGATGGATCGCATACATATTTTCAAGAATGTTGGCAGCTTGCTATGAAACCATATCATAGGAAAAAGAGAAGGGTACAAATGGATTTGAAGAAGATAGGGAAGATGGAGGTGCTTTTGGCTACAAATAAGCTTTGATGGTCATGTATAAGTACCTCATGCTCTTTGGATCCTATCCAATAAAGAGGAGCATATGGTGAAGCAAATTCTTAAATCTATCTACATGCCAATGGGTATTTTGCATTGTCTCACATCCACATTTTCTAAAGATGACAAACTAATAGGACTAAAATCCCATGATTGGCACAATATATGTTGGGTTTGTTCCAACCTTGGTAGTAAGCACATCTAATACTTTATTATTTTGTGTCAATCTATCAATTAATGCATTGAATTTCTTACCGTTCATACTATTGATGGTAATCACAATATATCTCACTCTAGAGATACGATCAATTATTTATAAGTTATCAAATGTAGTACAATGGATCTCGCAGAAGGAGATCAAGACATCATCCATTGAATTTACAAGGCAAGGGCCAATGGAGACAGTTTATCTCTTTAAGAAGTATTTACCCATGAGTATGCTCACTATATAGACTCAGTTGTTAGTACATCTCGTGGACGAAGGGGAGATTACAGGACCGGTCCATACCAAATGGATATTTTTCTTAGAGTGCTTCATGAAATCCCTGAAAGGCTTTGTATGACAATGGGCTCATCCAGAGGGTGACATGGTTGAAGGTTGTCTATTGTGTAGGAGGCATTAGTGTATATTTTGACAAATTTTGGATTCATATAATATAACAATATGGACGTTGAAGATCAACGATCAACTAACAAGAGATGTGGTGGTCAAAAATGGAATAAAGAAGAGGATGAATTGTGCCATAAAAAAGAAAATGTATCATTTTTATATATTGCACCATGCATCCATAGAGAAGTGTCTCGGTAGATATTAGGCCAAAAGAAAACTCAAGATAGTACCATTAGAATATTGGGATCATATACGCCAGGAACCAATTCAATATCCCGAGGGCATGAAGGAGATGTCATGGTTCATGCTGCCTACAAGATGGTTGCATGATGCCTTAACCATATGTTAACGGTATTTTGAGATGGTAGCAAAAGCGTAAGTGTCAGACACTATTTTTTTCTGGATATTTAATTTGAGAAGCTTCAATGTATTATTTTGGGCACTTGTGTATTGTTTTATACTCATGGACATCATCATATTATCATGGATATATTATTTTGTGAGAGCCAAGCCGGCTCACTCCATGCACATTGTAATTATCTTCTATAGTGTATTTGCCACACCCTCACAAGTGTTGCATAGGTTACACACATGGATTTTTCATTAGATTAGTATAGGCTTGGTCTATTTAGGCTAAGGTTGAAGCATGCTTTAAGGATTGACCAGCCTAGAGTCCACTAAGTGGATAGAACGCCCAAGAGAGGGTGCAATCCCTAAATGCAAAATGCAAACCCTAACCCTAACCCTAATTCTTGGTTTATATAAGGGTGAGAGGTCTCAGTTGTATTCACCCTTTTGGCACATCCATGCTGTGAAAGCTCTATCAATGTGACTACTCAAGCTTTCTATTTTATCTTTCCATTGTATCATCTTGCTTCCATTGTGTTGAGAGTGATTGAGAAGAAAAGAGCAAGAGGTGTGTTGTGAGCAAGGGACTAAGAGAAGGTGAAGCTCTTCAATTTCTTGCTTTTTTTGTCGTTTCTACTAGCTCTTCGACTCGTTGGTGTGCTTGGTGGTGGATGCGAGGAGCAATGGCATTGGATCGTGTTGATCGTAGTCATGGAACAATCTTCGAACCTTCGAGTCATCAAACCCACAAGAATGTAAGTTAGATGAGATCACTATAACTTGAGCTAGTCTTGTGTTCTTGCTTTCTTGGGTTGGAGAGAAGGATGCTTGGTTAGTTAGAGCAGAGTGTTAAGAGACAAGGTGAGAGACTGTCACACTGAAGTAAGTTGCAGCTTCTAAAACAATAGAAGTATGTCCAAAGTCTTGGCTATTGCTGCATTTGACTCAACATTTTGATTCCATTGCCAGAACAAAGGATGATGCAATCAACAAGTTCTCATACTCCTACCATGTGGCAGAATAGAAGACTTGTGCATGGGCATGGATGGGATCGATGGGGTACCGATCGTCCACATTTGTGGTTAGCATTCCGAAACCCATGCGGCTAGGTTAGCACGATTGAATCAAAAGGGACCAATTCATTGGATTGATATTGAAGAAATAGGATTGTTAGAATAGAAAAAAAACACAAAAGACAAACTCAAAAACACAAAAACACAAAAGGAAAACACAAAAGAAAAACAAAAACTCAAACTCAAAACTCTTCTTATTGGACATCTTTTGTGGCAATGTGGAGTGATGAAGGTTCGTTTTTCTTGCTTTTGTCAATGGTTACATGTTCATGGTTGCATTTTAACCAAATATATCCATGCCATCGTACTCACCTTGTGAAGTTCTTTGCTTGTTGAGATTGAGGAAGAAGAAAGCAAAGAAGGTCATGAAGAAGAAGAGAGAAAATGGTAGGGAGTGAAGAGGCAAGGGAAAAAGAGGTGTAAGTAGAAGTTGAAGGGGATAGAAGAAGAGAAGCGTTCAACAGTAGGAGGAAGTAGGAAGAGAAGAAGTGAGAAGAAGGGGGTAGAGAAGAAAAAAAAAGCTTAGAAGGAAGAAGAGTAGGAAGAAGGGATGGAGATAGAAGATAGGGTACTGAAGGAGAAGAAGAAGAAGAAAATAGAAGTTAAAGAGAAGAAGAAAAGAAGCATAAGGTAGAAGGGCAAGAAGGAGATAGAAGAAGAAGAAGTGGAAGAAGAAGCATAGCAAGAAGAAAAAGAAGAAGAAGAGGCGGAGTAAGAAAAAGAAGACATGGGAACTTGGAAGAATAAGAAGAGGCTGTGGGCTGCAAGTGTTGACAACCACCAGGATGAGGATTACGTTTATCAGCTCATTTTGCGTTGTGCTGTGGGAGGCGGCGTAGCTACTAGTGGCATCATCATCACGGCTGTGTAGCAACCGCAGCTGCGTTGGTGAGGATTTGGGTGGTGTTGGGTTGGCGTTTTTGGCAGCGGCGTTCTCTCTCCCTCCAGGCTAGCAGCATCGACGGCAGGTGTGGCGACATGGCGGTTGCAAGGAAGTCATGTGTTTTCTTTTTCTTTAATTTTAATTCCTTTTTTTTCTCTTTTTTATAATTAAAAAAACTCCACCCTCTCACACCTCCCTAACCTTCATTCGCCCTACACACTTACACGCGCACACACACCCTCATTAATACACATGCACATAAAACTTCCCTAACACATAGTCAAATGCACACACACACACACACACACACACACACACACACACACAAACAAACACAAACACACACACTAGTGCACTTCACTCATCACAAAACCCCCTTCACGCACACACACTCACAAACATACACATACACAAACATGCACACATACCCACAAAAACCCCATTCACACACCTTAACACACACTAATGCACATGCACAAAGACACACACATTCACACAAACACAACTACACCACCATATTCACACACACATTCACTCACTTGCATTCACACACATCTATTTACGCACCCCCCACACCCTATATCTACCCACATACTCACTACTCACACACACACCTTCTTTTCACACACATACTTACACTAAAGAACCCCATTCCCTCACTCAAAACACACTCACACCTATACACACATGCTCTCTCTCTAACACACCCAACTCTCCACATCTAACCCACACATCAAACCTACTCCCACCCATCTAAACTCACTCCCACACATAAAACTCTCACTCCCACACACAAGAACTTAACTCTCAGACATCAAACCCTAAAACCTCACTCCCACACCTCTCTTCACTCCCACACTAAAGCACTCTTGGACCTTAGCACTCACACACTACCACCACACTCACTCCCACCACCTCAACCCTAGCTCATTCACTCGCACCACCTCATTCACTTGCACCTCGCTCGCTTGAACCACTTCTCTGCTTTGCACAACCTCTCACTCGCACCACTCATTCACACACTCACCCGAACCACCCCTCACTCACACCACCTCACTCCCTTGAACCACCACACTCACTTGAACCACGTTGACCCTAGATCACTCACTCACACCAACTCCTTCGCACCACCCCTCACTCACACTATCACTCACTTGCACCACTCATTCACACACTCACTCGAACCACCCCCTCCTTCGCACCCCCCCTCACTCACACTATCACTCACTTGCACCACTCATTCAGACACTCACTCGAACCACCCCTCACTCGCACTACCACTCTCACTCAAACCACCTCTCTCACTCCCACCACTTCCTTCACACCACCCACTCAACCCACCTTATTCACACCACCTCACTCATTCGAACCTCTCACTCGCACCACCCCAACCTAATCCCTCACCCTCACACCCATAAACCCTAACCATCACTTGAACCACCACACCTCACTCACATATAAGGAACATTTACACACACTAATATGCAAGCCCGCTCACACCTCACTTATCCTTCACTCGTACTCCTCTCTCACTAATCCCCCACTTACTCATCCACACTCATCTCTTGCTCATCCCTACTCACTCATCCTCCCTCAACTCTCACTTATCACCCACTCACACTAACCAATCACTCCCACACTCACTCACACTTCCACTTACGCACACACTATGCCTCAAGGCTCACTTATACTTGCCTAACTCACATTCTAAATTTGAACCTATTGCTTTACGTATTTGCATCAATGTTACTTGCCATATTATTAGCATGACATGGTTGTGATACTTTAAGGAATTGCATGGACCCATGCACGTTGCATTGGAAAGGAAGAAAGCCTAATTTTGTGCACCTCACTCTTGTGAGTTTTCGAATCAAAGTGTTGCAAAGTGCCATGATAACTTGTGGGTTTTGAAGAAAATGTATTAACGACTTAAGAACTCAACAAGGAGCTTGTTAACCTAATTTAGTACCTCATCATATTGCAAGGACCTGGCACACATTACACTTAGCACCTAGGCAAGCTTGGCAACACACGTTGGGCTGACATTACCTTAGGTCACTTAGGGTCATAGTACACAACCACAACAATCACTTTCACATCTATATATAGGACACACTGCAAGTCATTAGGGGGAAAATTGTCCAACCAAGACGCCATCATCATGTGCTCCATTCCAAACATTACAAGGATCCGATGAGTAAAATATTGTCAACCAAGCTGCCATAAGTCCTAAGCTCCTTTAAATCATTTTGAACCACATTCAAAGAAAGTACCAAGACTGTAGCAATTGAGAGGAGAAGCCAACCATTGAGCCCATAATTTCACCACTTGCACTTAGTGCAAGATCACAATACCAATTGACCAACCAGAGACAAATTTGAAGGATAGAAACTCCAAGCAACAAAGTTGCAAAATCCAAGAAGAACTGACAAGCCTAGAGAGTTGAATGAGAACACCCACACCAAGAACCATACAAGACCATTGCAAGAAGAGTTGAAGAGTTTGTCCAAGAAGAATTGACAAGCCTAGAGAGTTGAATGAGAACACCTACACCAAGAACCACACAAGACCATTGCAAGAAGAGTTGAAGAGTTTGTCATCTGGCTATTAAGAGCCTTATACTCTGTTGACATGCCTCATAGTGGACTCGACCTTAGTTCTTGAAGTCCTAAACCCTGATGAGTCAACACAAATGAGTGAACATTCCCATCCATCTATCCATTCACATGTTGCTAGAGCTAGCAATACAAGAGCCTATACCAAAGCTAGTAGACCGAATAGTGATAGATAAATTTCCAAGGGTTGTGACCCTAGATGCATTGAGTGTAGCATCACTCATATGTATCACGACTATCCAACATGCAAGGTTTCCTGTAGTACCCTAATTAGGTCTACCATGCCTAATATCCGAAAGATCCAAGCCACAAATACTAAGCGAGAAGATGAAGAGCTAATGCCTCCTACATATCTTAGGATCAAACTAGCTGTCGAGCAAGAGCTCATCATTCACGCTCTCATAAATGAGGGTTTAGATTACAACATCTTGACCTATGAGGTATGAACTGAGATCGGGACAACCTAAACTCATCCCAACCAATACAACTATCAAGCCATATGGAGAATCGGTCTATTCCCTCTTAGGATGATGCAAAATTCTCTTGCCTATTGAGACTAAAAGCATACCCACATTGTTTTATATGCTTCCGAATCGAGAAGATCTAGGAAAGGAAGTCTTGCTTGGAAGACCTTTCCAGCTTGGAGCCACATGCATTGTGGACTACGAAGCACACCATATACACCTAAGCTTACAAGACATGGAGATAGTCACTGCTTTTAGCAAAGGGAACCTTGTCTCTTCTCTAGAGAAGGATAAGAATCTTGTCTCAGAGTCAAATCAAATGCCTAGAGAGGAGAGCCAAAGAGTTCTTAATGAACTACTCACGCCACACAAGAACAAGAGAAAATCGCTCTGTAGGAACCCTCCTAGAACCAAAGGAAAGAGCTACTAGAAACACTACCACAACTTCTCAAGTTGTTGGGAATAGGATTGTTGTTGGGGTAAAAGGCCTCTGGGCCTGCCCGTGTACACTGTGACCACCCATTCTTTATTCATATATAATATGATAGTGCAATAAGGCTGTCAATTCAGTTGGATAGCACCTACATTGTGTGTACTCTTCTCTCCCGCGTCTTCTTCTTCTCCTTCTCCACTGCCATTGCATCCCCTTCAACTGGTATCAGAGCTTGATCGTGGAGCTTGGCCCAGCATTATTGAAGGCCTAGAGCTTGGAGCTTCAATGCCAGCCATGGCTTCTTCCCCCAGGGGTAAGATTTCATCTCCCGCCTCTCCCCGACGCTCATAGACTCTTTGCAAGTGTTCCTTGGCTTCATTGGGCACCTTGTATGCCCCCATTTTCCCCCTTATCCTCAACATAACCAGCAAGCCCCACAGTAGCAGCTCACGTTTTTTTGTGCTTGTTTCAAAATTCGGCTCAAAATTCCCATTTTTTCTCATATCTCGGGCATCCGAACCCGATTTAGGTAAGATAAGAGTCTAACTTGGGGTTTTGGCATGCTCCACACGCAATGGCGATGTTAGATCTGCCCATACAAGTCAGAGATCAGTTGCTCTTGATACTTACCCGGCTATGCACTTTATCTACTATCATGTACTTTACAGAGCCACTTATTTGGATGTTGTTGTACAAATACTTGGGCTTCTC
Organism: Lygodium microphyllum; assembly: GCF_053477565.2. NCBI lineage: Eukaryota > Viridiplantae > Streptophyta > Polypodiopsida > Schizaeales > Lygodiaceae > Lygodium > Lygodium microphyllum. The sequence goes on along the minus strand of NC_141137.1, from coordinate 50,267,595 downwards.
TTGGAGCTTGACCATTGCAAGATCTTATGCCACTTATCGATCTTGCATTGACTTAGATACTACTATGTGGTCTGATGTACTACAGAGTCATGTTTGCCATTATGGTTATTGGTTGATTTCATGGCTGAATACCATATGCTCTTATGACAAATGTCTTATGCTTTACCATACTGTGGTTGGTTATGTCATGCAGTTGGCTACGACTCTTCTTCATGTGAGAGCTTTTGCATCCTTGGTTGATGCCTTTATGTCCTCCCGTCTGTTGAGGTTTCATGAGCCTTTGCAGCATGCTTCTACCACTAATGTACTTGTAGATGATTGTTTTTATGAGCAGGTTCCCTCCATTGGGATAGCCCTTGACTGCTTGAGCTCCGCGGATGCTATGGATAGCCCTATTCACGATGGATTGGATTCCTCGTCATCTTCTACAGGTTCTTCAGTTATATGCTTCCATTGTGGAAAGCTTGGGCATGTTAAAAGAAAAAATTTTAGACGGATTAGAGAGCAGCAGAGACAGAGACGGACTCAACATGAGCAGAGAGTCAGCGATGCAGTAGGTATTACCACTCTTTCTAGTGGTGAGGTACATGCAGTTACCCACGATGATGCAGTTGAGCATGTCCTCCTGTCATCTAGTTTCCCTATAATTTACTTGCTCAATGATCAGGCCCATGCCATTGATTGGCTTTTTGACTCTATGGCATCTTGTCATGTTACCCCTCATAGAGCATGGTTCTCTTCTTACACGGAGGTTGATGGATGTATTGATCTAGGCCTTGAGAAAACTTATGCTATTGTTGGTACAAGGGACATACACCTAGCTTTGCCTAATGGGACTTCTCTTATGCTTAGGGATGTTCTACATGTTCCCATGCTCAATAAGAGCTTGATTTTTGTCTGTCAGTTGCATGATGCAGGTTACTCTATTTCTCTTCAGGATAGGTCATGGAAGATCTGTTGTGGTTGCTTTGTTTTGGCCAGAGGTTCTAGAGTTGGTTCTCATTACCCAGTGCATGTCTCTCATGTGGGAGATTCTATGGTTGCAGTTATTAGGATACCACATGCATTGTTATGGCATTATCGCCTAGGTCATATGCACCATAGAGAGATGGAGATCTTGTCTCATTCAGACTCATTATTGCCTCCTATGTCACTAATAGATCTTGATGCTTGCCTTGATTGTACTCTTGGTCTTTGCAAAGCCCCCTTGGCTTATGGTGATCGTACAAGACATGCTCCTCTAGATCTTGTCCATTGTGCAATATATGGGCCTATACCTTCCCAGTCACTTGGTGGAGTGTCGTACTTTGTGACCTTTGTTGATCATACTACCCACTGTGTTTGGGATTTTCCCTTGGTGCAGATTGAGGATGTTGCATTTATGCTTGATAGGTTTATGGATTCTGCTAGTAGTAGACCTAGGTGCTTGCAGATGGATTATGAGAGTCATGCTTTGTCTCCCAGCTTTCATACCTCTTGTCAGCAGTATGACATTGATTTCTTGTGCCCACGGTATTATGGGATTGCTTATGGCATGTTCCTGACCTTACAGGAAAAGGTTGCTTCTATGCTACCACAACTGGGTTGTTTTATGGCTTTTGGACTGAGGCCCTTATGACAGCAGTCTATTTGGTTAACAAGACATCGTGCTTGACCTTGGATCGTATTACACCCCATGAGGCATGGAGTGGCATGCAGCCCTCCTATGATTACTTGAGGATGTTTGGCTGAAAAGCATCTGTACGTATGCCACATGAGCCTATGTCGCGTAGATGTATCCTCCTTGGTTATGGAGATGGTGACTTTAAGACCTACAGATTATGGGATTTGGATGCCCAACAAGTCATACACAGCCGTCATGCTGTCTTGTATGAGACGCAAAGACCTCTCAGGACTCTTGATGAGTGTTCAGTACGCTTTATTATGGCTGATTTTATAGCAACTACAGTGCCATTACAACAAGTTGTTTATGCTGAAAATGAGGCACTTATTGGCCCAAATTATGTAGCTATGCATAGCAATCAAGGTCAAGATGTTGGTGGTCAATTGCTAGACCCCTTGCAGGCTCAATGAGAGTCATTTTCTTATAGTTTTGCAGGCTGGACAGCCAGCCATATGTCAGTCTTCCGTTTCGCTGAGGCCACATGTAGTCTTGAGACCCCGTAGGACGAGTGTCCAGGATGTTGGCTCTCTTTCAGTGATTGACTCTGGAGAGTTTGATTGCTCTTCGATGGCTTGTATGCGCTACGGTGAAAATATGCACGACTCTGATGCTTTACATCCTTGCACTGATGAGTTGTGCTTGCTTCATGAGAAGCATTCTTGGATTGCTCCATTGTATGGAGCTGCAGGATCGCTTATCTCCTAGATGTCATGGACTCAGGGATGCTTGACTCTTCTTCTGTAAAGATTCCTGACACTTCTTGCACAGCTCGCTTTCCGATTGGGCGTTGGGTGAGATGTCATGATTCCTCACCTTGTCTTTTCTTTTCTTTTCTTTGTTTTCACTCCCCAACCACATTGGCCTTTTAATGGGAGGTTGTTGGGGGAAAAGGCCTCTGGGCCTGCCCGTGTACACTGTGACCGCCCATTCTTTATTCATATATAATATGATAGTGCAATAAGGCTGTCGATTCAGTTGGATAGCACCTACATTGTGTGTGCTCTTCTCTCCCGCATCTTCCTCTTCTCCTTCTCCACTGCCATTGCATCCCCTTCAACTGCATCTAAAAGGGGAAAGAGATTTAGGGCAAGTAATCAGAAGCATCGATGGAGAGATATCACAATGCTTCGTGCTCAAGGGTTTTATGCGAGAAATTGTTAGGTTTGGTTACCAAAACCACCCACAAAGCCACCTCCAATGACCACATACCAAGTCTCATCCAAATCCAAGAGAAAGCAAAAGAGACCTACACACAAATCTAGGTCATGGACAAAGGTACTTAAGGAGACAACACCAGATAAGTTAGTGACTGATGAGCTAGTTCCTATGACACTTGATCCCACAACTCCAAAAGGGCAACCACTTGAAGTTGCTGCTAATCCACACGAGGAATTGGTAGTGTCTAAAAAGTCATCGAGTAAGGAGGAAAAGTTGAAGCCAAAGCAGCCACTTCCATGTGAGGTTGCTCAAGCTGAAACGAAAAGTCTACGGATAGATGAGATAAAGCCCTCAAGTGTTGATAAGCAATAACCCCAAGTTGTTGCTAGTTCTTCAAACAACCAAAGTCTCCTCAAAACCAAGAACCTTTGTCACCCAAACCAAAACAAAAAATTTGGCAATAGCAACCTAGTGTAGCTGCTCAATTTAAGGAAAAGAATCCACAAGGGACAACTACAAAAACATAAAAAGAGCAACAACCTCCCTCTACAAGTGTTGTCACAAACAAATTTTGAAATACCAAGACCATGAATACTTCCTTTCAGTCTGAGGATCCAAGTGCACAGTCATCTTTGACTATCACGATTATCCACTCCACTGAATGGGAAGTTATTGCTTTCAATTCTAAGATGGAACCCATACAATCACAACCCTTGGTTGTGACCAAGACTATCACTTCAGTTGAAGAACCAGTCTCTAGTACTTCAGTCTCACACAAGGATATAGAATCTAGTGCAGAGAGCATAATGAACCCATTGATTCACGTCATGATTTTCTCGACCAAAAGCTCCAATACACTTGAAACCAACTAAACGATCGATCATGGAGATGTTAGAAAAGAGGGGGTAACACAAAGATCAATCAAAAGCTATGAGTTCTCAAGAACTAGATGAAACACTCTTGACTTCGTATAGCTAGATGACTTTTTGAGTTTGTATACAAGCCCTTATTGGGGATGGTTTTGGATGGATTTGCCCTTGAAATTGAAGATGGTTTTGGACGATGGATCCCTCTTGGAGAATGGTGGGTGGGAAGATCTATCCTTGAAATTGAAGATGGTGTTGGATGGATCCCCCCTCTCACCCTTCGAGGTCAATATGACACGATCCTAACCTGGCTTTTCCCTATTCCCTACAAATTGCCTTATCCCTTCACATATGTTCATTTAGACTCGTGCATATATTCATGCTGACCTTGGAATTTAGATTGTTGAACATCATGAACTCTTAGAAAATCCTTTGACATGATCAGAGCAATCACGAATTTGTTGGATTTAACCAGCAATTATGGGAGAAGCTATAAAGTAAATGACCAAGGAAGAGCAGGAGAAGCATCGCTTAATTATTGTGTTCTACACTGGAAAGCACACAACAAGTTGGGAATATGGTGTAGCATTGGCCAAGAAATCAAAAGGACAAAGTGAGTTTGAACGGAAATGGTATTCTAGTCGAGGTTTAGCTGCACAACATGGTAGCCACCTAATGACTATTGCTAAGCAAAGAAATGCACTTTGGACTTCAATGCATGATCCTACATATGTTGCTCCTACATCTCTCCGAGTGCTGCACTTGTCCATGGTGTTAACATTTCTCAATTAGCTAAACTTGATCCCTTGTGTGACAAACTACTTTCAGAGGAAAAGCTACACATTGCAAGTCAATTAGGACAATGAGACATGATGATTGATGTCACTAGATATATCTTTTGCCTCATCCATGACCCACAACTTCTTAATGACCATGCTTCATTAGAGTACAATCCTAATTTCTATGAATTGTTTATTCCAAGGCTGCATGACACAACACCAAATCTTACCTATGCTTATAGTACTACAATGATTGAATCTTCATCACATGATGTGAAGCAGAGTAATGTACATAAACCTTCTACTAACCTTAGACAATGGCTGGAAGAGGTATGCTTGTGACTCTAGATCCTAGGCCCAATGCCACTGATGTCTCGTCTAACTCACCCTACCAGTTAATCCCAATTGAGTCAATTGAACCCCAGGATGCTCCAAAGAAGGTTGCTAAGACACATCTCCAGATCAACCCTACTAAACCTGACCCTCCTTTTGGTATCAATCCTTTGCTAGTATGTCAACCATTGAGTGCCATGGCTACTCATTTGCCAAAGAATTTCAATTCCTCTGAAACAAAATACTTACTCCAGTTTGATTCCATATACACTACTTATGCCAAGTTGTTTGCAATGATTGATTTAGGCCTTGCTGATGATGACGAGGCAATTTAGGTTACTTCTAAATGGCATTCCACCTAGGAGGACAATGAACATCTTTTTGATATAAAAGCCTCTTGATTCAGTAGGAATATGTTAAGACTCTCCCTCAAGAGCACTTGCTATCATGCCGATTTATTCCTTCTTATGCTTCTGTGACTAAAATCCAAGACCAATCAGTACTTGATGAGCTTGAGCAAAATTGACATTCGTCAAATCTGTTCTTGCAAAAGTGGTTTTCTCATCGACTTGAGATTGCTTGCAATGGCAGTCATCTTATAACCAACAATTGAGCAATGCCATACAGCTAGTATACTTCAAGCTGACCCAACTTGCTGTGAGACCACTTCATTGTGTTCTATCAACCTAGCTCAAAAATCTTACCTTGCCACGAAAGTTGATATATCACCCATTGCTTGACAAGATTATGATCGAAGAGGAACTATACATTATCAGTCGCTCTGCAGGATCCTCTTTGCTTGGCAATCTGATTACTTACATTTGTGGACCGGTCACCAATCCACCTAACTTGAATGCTTTTGCCGAATTGGAGTACAATCCGAATTTCTATGGCTGGTGGATCCCGAAAACTATAGGACACTAACTCTTTTTATTTTTTAGCCTTAGTTTCTTTGTCCATATTTTTATTTAGCTCAATTTGTTGCACTAACAAGAGAAAAAATCCCTCCGACTTTAGAAACAATGCTACATCTTATGTAAGGGCAAAAAAATAAAAACAAGAGGTACAACCCTTTCACTCCTTATGTGAAGGTGAAATTCAAAGAAGAAAGTTATTCGTAATTCTTTCTATCTTTTTCCCTTGAAACTGTATGATAGTCTCAAAGTTTTACCAAGTGAATGCAGTAAAATAATAGGTGACAAAGCAATACACTGAACCTCATGGTTTGAAGACAATATCATTAGCAATAGAAGCTTTCCATGAATATCATATGCTGCAACAACATTAAAGACTTGAAGCTAACACTAGCATCAAAACTTCCTGAAGATCTTAAGCTCAAGAGGCATCACATCAACACATCAAAGGCTACTCAAGACAAAAATTTTATCTTGGAGCCTCACTAAAGAAACACCGAACTTAAAGAACCATCAACAATGAGGTTCCACTTTTTTCAATGACAACATATATTGACTACAGCATCTAATGGTCATCTACTTCCTTAGGAGTAGTTGCCAATCACTTCATCAATGAGCATAAAAGTCTTCATCAACAAGTTCAAGTTCTTCTTCAACAAAAACTTCATCAACAATGTGGTAATGTGCTTCCATGTTCAAATCTTCATTGTACACACCTCAATGCACCAATCATCGTATGCATCAAGTTTTATTATTTGCAATCAGCCTTTTGATCTCGTACTTTCATTTCTCCTTGCAAAAGGCAGCATGTGTGGTAGTGTGCTTCCATGTCCAAGCTCAATGTTCAAATCTTCATTGTATGCACCTCAGTGCACCAATCATCTTATGCATCAAGTTTTATTATTTGCAGTTAGCCTTTTGATCTCATACTTTCATTTCTCCTTGCAAGGCAGCATGCCTTATTGTATATCATTATTGCTACTTGACTTTCCAAAAGGGAAAAAAAAAAAAGAAAAAAAGAGATAGAACACAAAAAAACCAAAAGAGAAAAAGAAATATGCACGCACGTGCACTGCACTGCACCTAGGGGTCCTCAACTTGGATGCGTCTAATGGCTTCGATCGGCTAGCTTCGTCTCTAGCCCCCTAGCCCTTTGTCCATTTTCTTGCATATTTACTTAGGCCACATCAAGGTCACGACATACCTAGGGAGTCTCAACTCGTCTTGGTTAGACATATCTCCTTGAGTCACTTGCACTTTTTCCCTTTCCACTCCATTTCATCATAGTACCCGCAACTCAACTCCAATGCAAGGTGGAAAAGGTCCTTCAGTCTAGAGATCACAATTGCATCAACTACCATGAGTGGTTGGTCCAACAAAGAACCATGCGCTTCAAGAGCATATTGGATTGGACTCTCTAGCTCCTATCCCTCTCTCATCGATGTTTTTCCATACTCTTCATCAACAATCCCTTTTCCCTCACCGACAATAGTTCTTGCCGTCCTCGTCATCTTAAGATTCATTGCTTCATCTGCTCTCATCAACAATAGAAGAACCCATGGAGTAGCCTTCTACCTAAGTATTAGCCTATGTATGTACGTGCACTCATAGTATATTTGCACCATAACTAGTCCTCAAGTGTGGGACAACACTTTAGGCTTGACCTATCTCCCAAACTAACAACATCATATATCCATGCACAAAAAAAGTACTAGCACTTTTCCCTAGGAAGTAATTACACGTGAGGTTTTACTTTGCAAGTACAAAAGTTCGTGGAGGATCATGCGTCATCATTACTATATCAACACCACATCACCCATCCTCTTCTGAGCAACATCATCTGTACCTACCACAGTAAGAAAAAAATCATCATCTTCAGTAGCAACTACTTCAACAGCAACATCCCTTCCTTCGCCATCACGACTACTAATTGATCAACCCTAGCATTTTATATCTTTTTGGTACAAGCTACAGCATGCTACCTACGACGTGAGTGCCATGGGACTGACAATCATCTAGGGAGGAAGTAATGTTAACAGTATTTTGAGATGACAGCAAATGCGCAAGTGTCGAATACTATTTTTTTTGTGGATATTTATTTTGAGCTTCAATGTATTATTTTGGACACTTGTGTATTATTTTATACTCATGGACATCATCGTATTATCATGGATGTATGATTTTGTGAGAGCCAGGCTCACTCCCGTACACATTATATTTATCTCCCGTAGTGTATTTATCACGCCCACAAGTGTTGTGTGGGTTGCTCACATGGATTTATGATTAGATTAGCATAGGCTTGGTCTATTTAGGCTAAGGTTGAAGCACGCTTCAAGGATTGACTGGCCTAGAGCCCACTAAGTGGATAGAATGCCCAAGAGAGAGGGTGCAAAGCCTAACCCTAATTCTTGGTTTATCTTAGGGTGGAAGGTCTCAGTTGTATTCACCCTTTTTGCACATCTATGCTATAGAAGCTCTATCAATGTGACTACTCAAGCTTTCTATTTTATCTTTCCATTCTATCATCTTGCTTCCATTGTATTGAGAGTGACTGAGAGGGAGAGAGTAAGAGGTGTGTTGAGTGAGGGACTGAGGGAAGGTGAAGCTCTTTGTCATCATTTTACTTTTCTCCTCATCTCTACTAGCTCTTTGACTCATTGGTGTGCTAGGTGATGATGCAAAGGAGTGATAGCATTGGATCGTGTTGATTGTGGTCGTAAAACCATCTTCAAGCCTTTGAAAGGTAAGTTAGGTGAGTTTACTACAACTCGAGCTAGTATTGTATTCTTGCTTACTTGGGTTGGAGATGATGATGCTCGATTAGTTAGAGTGGAGTGTTGAGAGATAAGGTGAGAGATTGTTGTCGAAGAGTAAATTGTAGCATGTTGCGGAAGCTCTATCAGTGTGACTACTCAAGCTTTCTATTCTATCTTTACATTCCATCATCTTGCTTCCATTGTGTTGAGAGTGATTGAGAAGGAGAGAGTGAGAGGCGTGTTGAGCGAGGGGCTGAGGGAAGGTGAAGGTCTTCGTCTTCTCCCTTTTCTCATTGTCTCTACTAGCTCTTCGACTCATTGGTATGCTTGGTGGTGGATGCGAAGGAGTGATGGCATTGGATCATGTTGATGTTGGTCGTGGAACCATCTTTGAACCTTCAAGTCATCAGAAGCAAGAAGGTAAGTTAGGTGAGTTCACTACAACTTGTGCTAGTCTTGTGTTCTTGCTTTTTTAGGTTGGGAAAAGGATGCTTGGTTAGTTAGAGTGGAGTGTTGAGAGACAAGGTGAGAGATTGTCGCCAAAGTGAGTTGCAACTTCTAAAACTATAGAAGTCCATCCAAAGCCCCAACTGTTGGTGCGTTTGACTCAACCTCGTAGCTTCACGCTAAGGGGTAGAAATCTCTAGGGAGAAGTGGGAGTTGTCGATGGGATGCAGCCCGAAGCTAACTACGTGCTATCTTTGTTGTTGTATTTAGCAATTGTATGTGACAATTAACCTAAGTGTTTCAATGTAGAGTACAAAATCTATAGCGTGGTGTGGTCACATTGGTGATATTCTCAAGTTGAGTGCATTGACAAAATGCTCTCCACAATTGACTATGGATTCATGGCAAAGTTTTAGCAAGAAAGTCGATGGCAAGCCATGGATCCGAACATTGTACTAGATAAGATGGAGTATTTTAACAACTTACAAAGTGTTCTTTTAGTAGCTTATTATAGCTTCACCATGATCATATTCAATGTATACTGATGTATAGTGATATTAGAAGAATAGGGGACAACTGTTTGGTAAGGACCCTCTCAATTCTTAGAGATAAACTCTAAGAAAAGATGGAATGATCTATGTGACACATTTGTCTTATTAGGTCATTGTGAACAAGTGCATTATCTTTTTTTTTTAATTTCCACAACATAAAATGACCACAAATGCTTTTTCGTTATTTGCGACAAGCTCTCATTTGATATTATTGAGCATGTAATCTACCCAATCTTCTGTCATACACTTCTTGGGATGAGTTCTAAGAGAAGGTAAAAGAATATTTATTGCCACCTCAATTCCACCTACATGCAAGGCACAAGTAGGCCAAGCTTTCCTAGCAAAATGGTGGCACAAAGACCATTTATAAGAAGGGATTACACACACACACACACACATTAACACAACACATATGTGAAGGATATATATTTTCCGACTTCCACACACACACACACACATTGACACAGCACACACATGTGAAGGATATATATTTTTCGACTTCCACACACACACACGACACACATATATGACGGATATATATTTTCTGAGTCCTTCGAAGCATATGAACGAAAAGGAAAAGACATGCTATAAACTTCCAACCTTTAGATTTGTGTTTGGGAGCAAAGGTAGATCCCTCAATTTTAAGTTAGACAACTTGAAACCCCTTAGTGCACCAAGCACTTGGTGGAGAGCCTGCTTGGAGAAAGAGCAATGGAGGGGAAGATAACCATCATACATACATTGCACTAGACTTTTACTCAGTAGATGCAACACAATGTGTATATATGTATTATTTACACCCCACAACAGTACATTAATAATTCATATCATTCCTTGCATTACACAACTTACATGCAAGTTCTCTACTATATATGACATAGGGTAAAACCAATGTGTTGTGTGTGCACGTGCATAATCTATAAGAAGATATTTAACACACATAATTATTAGACCCTATTTGTAAAAATGAGTTTCTCTATATACTATATAACCATGTATATACATATCTAAATGTGTATAATTGCAAAGAATGTAACATATTACATGTGACATCATGTGTAACTTAAGTCTGGTAGCATATGAGTTGAGCAAAATCTAAGCAATTAGCATGATTTTAAAAATAGTATGGCGATGCTTATCTTAAGGGGTGTATAAAGCATGTGTTAAAATAAGTGAAAACTAAATGGAATTCACTCAATAAATGAAGACAATGATGGGAAAACCTTTTCTATAATGTAGGGGTGTCAAAAATGTGCCAAGGGAAGGTGATGCAAATGTTTCAACAAGAAATCTAAGGTCATGGAGTCTATGTGTTACAACAATGAATGTAGTGTGTGACTAATACAAAACAATGGAATGTGCATTGGCTTGCTTACAAAAGGTGTGGGAATCCCAATATTCAGTGCCTCCTCAACTAAATCTAGATTTTGAAAGTTTGTAAAGTTGGGCAACCTTTTGAATTCAAGGCTTGCCCTCAACCCAAAGCTAGCCAAGTCCTTCAAGCAATGGCATTCGTCCTCACCCTATTAAGACACGGTGGCTCTTGAACTTGGAACCATGTGGTAGCTTTGATGTCACCCATAGACTAGCAAGGCCAATAAGACAATGCTATAGTTGTTGAAGAGAAGCAAGCATACTTTCACCAAACACTTGAGGAGCAAATCACAATCTCTTGACATTGGTAGACTTTAGGACTTGCAATCAAGGTTTGGAAGTTGAGAGGATGCACATGTAAGGCACAAAACCAATGTTCACAAAAAACATTTTTGGTAGCAAATACGACAACCTAACTCAAATGTTTAAAAGTAATTTTGAATCAAATTACATGTATTCGCCATTTTTTAGAACTGCATTTTTTGTAAGTGCAAGTTCTGAACCTTCTTGAATTTTAAAGACCTTTTAGAAATTTTTGCAATTCAATTAAACCTCGGTTTTTTGTGAACACTGCGCAGGACCAGCAGCTGGCTTTTGCCTTCTCTCATCAATATTCGGGCTATAATGCATGTGCAAGTTCTGAACCTTCTTGAATTTTAAAGACCTTTTAGAAATTTTTGCAATTCAATTAAACCTCGGTTTTTTGTGAACACTGTGCAGGACCAGCAGCTGGCTTTTGCCTTCTCTTATCAATATTCGGGCTTTAATGCATGTGCTTTTTAACCTTTTTGGCTTTTACTCGATTTGATCTCCCTTGGATTTTGATGGGATGTTTTGTGCTTTACAGACTCATGGCACCCATCAAAGCTTGATGAGTGGCACAACAGCAGCCCAAAAGACTTGGCAAATGTATCTTAATAAACCTGACATGTCTAGTTCAGCAAATGGAGGAGATTCAGTATAGAAAGTTCAGGTTTTGATATGGCTACTAAGCAATGGCTCCCGAATGCACCTGCTGAGGATTAGCTCTCAGAAAAATGAGGTTTCTTCCCACCAAATTGGCAATGTGAATTGTTAATGAAGCAAAACTTATGAATCTTCATCTACATTCCACTCACTGCCAAAGCAGCAGAAGTAAGCTACATGACTGAATTACATAAATTTCACAGCTTTGAAATCTTTCATCAAGTTTCAGTCAGCAACCCAGTGACATTCTGCATAATCCAGAGTTCATGCAACATGCAAGCCTTGACAGCCAAGTTCTCTGCAATCTTCTTGAAACGACTAGGTAAATGGGTTGCCGAAATGAGTGGACCAACAACAGGGATAGCCTCAGAAAGAGTTGCCTCAGCTCCAGTGGACACTACTTCTGCTATAGCTATCTCAAAGACAACTTTACCAAAAATGTGCACCAGTGAGTCGTGTACTGCTGTCAGCAACCCTTCCTTTGAAGCAATCTTTGTAACAAGAGCATGTTTGTTGGCATCATCATTCACCTTTTGCATCGCATCATCAGCATCTTCAATCAGTCCTACATCAGAGCAAGCTTTCAGAGTGAAGTATAACGTCTTGGAGAAGCTCACCATGACAGGGCCAGCAATGGGCAGAAGTGTGCCTGCCACTAGGTGCTGTGAAAAGTCCAAGAACTGGTGGCGCTTTTTGACAGTGTGAAAAGGTTCCAATGCTTTCCAGACTTCTTCCTTTACAAAACTATGGATTTGAATCTCATCATATAGTCCTTTGGGCTCAGAAAGATAGGCCTGTAGAATTGGGAACTGCAAACTCTGCACATTCTTGCAAACCTCCTCCAAATCTGGGCCTTGAAGTTTTATATCACTTGAATTGCTTTCTGGCCATGGAATACACACAATAAAGAGTCTAACATCAAGACAATCAAGCAAACCCAGATCTCCCCTGTTCAATCATGACAGTTTTAAGTCAGGTTTCTTGACAGAGGCAAATAAGTGATGACATTTTACAAAATTTGTGACTTTGAAATCAGCCTCAAAATGTTACTTTACTCTGTATACCCACGATAAAAATTTCAGAGGAAAATTGTTTCACCTCACTTGCTCCTCCAATGTTTCTAGACGCTCATTCATTGTAGCACTATCTGTGATCCGCAGCAGGCTATCTGCATGTGTGCGAACCACACAGAAGAACTTTCGATGATCAATGGCCAGCTCCATCAGCTTTTGGTCCTCGCTTGTAATTCTATTGTTCACCACAAAGATGATTGCTTTTGTCTCTTCTTCAAAAAGGCGATACACTTGAATAAACTCCTCCAATTCAAGCCGTCTACCAGTGCTGTTACTATTGCTGCTGCAGGCATCATCAATGATACTAAATGTGAAAAATTGGCAGCTGCGATATTCGTTGCTTGTATTAGAAAGCTTTATACAAACCAGATATTAGATTGGCCTAGCTATAAACAAGGTTTGTTTATTGCACTGCTCTATGTCCTTTCCTGTACATTTTGAGGTGTGTTAGAGATAAATACCATCAAGCTGCAACTACTATTCACATTTTTCCACAAAAGGTAGACCCTGGCAGCCATGTGTTAACTTTTCCTTTACGTCTTGAATGATTTATGTTTATACAATTCTTAAGGACTTCAGGGTACGAAGATGAAATTTGATTTTTATCAATCATTTTTGCAGAAAATAGTTTGATTTTTGCCAAATTTGGCATGAGCTTGACCAAAAGGCATTCGGAGAGTGTCCACTCCCATTCGGTGCCTATGGCCACCTATCTAGCATGATTGCCACTGGCATGGTTGATAGAGACAAAGTTGGGGATCTCTCGTGCATCCATTGCTTGGGATTTGAGATGCTCACTCCATCTCTTTTCTCATAATGAAGTGGCCACCCTATTGGTCAGCCAGTTATTTTATTTACCTATTGACCTAAGGTCAAATCTCCCTTTTTCTATACCGCTACTAAATGGCCCTCCACAATGTAAGAGTTAAACCCAAGACCTTTTGGTCACCACACATTCAACTTAAACCAACTAATCTACATCCATTTGGTCCTCTCTCTCGCTCTCTCTCTCTCTCTCTCTCTCAAGTGGCTACCTAATGGTAAGCCACTTATTTTATCAACTCACTAACCCTAGTTCAAATCTCTCCTACATCTAAACTAATTGATCATGTGGAATGTAGGAGTTGAACCCAAGACCTTCTAGTCACCACACATTCAACTTAACCAAACAATTGAGCTTCTCTCTCTCTCTCTCTCACAAATGTTTCAATTAATGAAGTGGACTACTTACAGTGAGCATTCTAGCCACCTGAGCAAAATAAAAAACATTCAGCAAATATTGATGACACTAAAAGGCAACAAAGTACAATGCTATTGAGGGTAGGTGAGGGAATCGTGTAGTGGGTGCAATAGGGGTGGTGCAAACAATATCAAAAACCCACCTCTCTAAGTACTAGGCCAGCCGAAACCATGGAAGCAATTTGCCATAATGGCAATCCTCCCATACAACCAACATGATTGTGGATACCTGAGGCCGTGTCAAAAATGAATGCATTATGAGTCCACCAAATGTGTTAAAAACAGCCCATCGCACAAAATGAAAGAACAAAGGATAATGGGGCTGCAACATAGCTGTGGAAACGGCATCTTGCCCAAAAACCAAGAACAAATGATCGTTTGTTGATATGTACTCCAAGTTCATACTCAAGAAATGAAGTCCCAAATCTATCTCACAACCAAGCAAGAAATAAAAAGATGAGCAAACATTTTGTCACACAGTACAAAAGACATCTACCACAAGAAATCTTGCAACTATGCGACACACCCCTTGTGGGAAAACCACTAATAGAAAGCCTCCATATAAAAATCTTTCCATAAATACAAACGCTTGGACTTCCACAATTGAAATATCTGACACACCACTTAGCTCTACTATCATAAATAGACCAAACATTACTTTTTGAATGATCCATCTCTTATCCTCCACCATTTTACAGTAAATTCAATTAGTTTACCATTTTAGAGAATTCTCTAATTTCACAAAAGCCCAATGCAACCACAAGGATGAAGGCTAAAAAGTAGGTGAAGGGGAAAGCTGCCTAAACTAGTCTGCCAAAATCGACCAAATCAACCTATAATCTCCGAGCGCGCGCGAGAGAGAGAGAGAGAGAGAGAGAGAGAGAGAGAGAAACAGAAATGAGTTGGCAATTCGAGAGTGGTATAGAGAAGCCTTTCCACGAGTTTGACTGTTTTTGGCTAAGTTTTACGGCTGGAAATTTAAGCATTATGTTGTGTGTTTAGGCGCCCACAATTGGATTTCCTGATAAAGAGAGATTGCACACATGTGTACATTTCTCATCATCTTAAGATTCAAGATTCTTAGACTGTTTGAAGTGCTCTTATTCTCTCAGCTTTAGGACAACTTTATTGTCTTAACTATTTAGAAATCTCTCAAGAGGGTGAGCTCATTTTTGTCCTAAGGTGGCCACAGTAAAGGCTTTAAGATGTGAAGAGTGAACATGCTATAGCTTAAACGATACACAAATGTGAAACTCTCTCTGAAAGAGGATAGCACATACATAGTTTTGTGTTTCGGAAACTAGAAAAAACAGAGTTTTAGAGTTTGCGCAGCCATTTGAAATTTTTGTAGAAACGGCATTTCAAAATATATCAATAAATTATCATATAAATAATAATATGTGTTTACACACACACACACACACACACAAAAGCGTACTAGAGACTAGAGTCACTGAACGATCTTAACTTTTAACGCAAAAATCCAAGATCATTGATTTCCATTGTGCAACTTCACATAGTTTGTCAGTTTTGTAAGCTCGAACTTACAAGAGTCTTTAGAATTAAGTAATCTTAAATCCCCCAAAATAACTTACAATATTTAAAACAAAACAACCCACATTTAACATGTCACATAAAACATAAATCAAAAGTGTAACATCATAACATCTGTCATTCAAGAATCATGACTCAAAACTTAAAATTCAAGTTCATAAAAGTAACATGACACGGAGGATAGGGGGCCATCGTAATTTGTTGGCTGCAAGCTGCCCAAACATCAAACAAACGACACATAAAGCTGAAATATTGTGCTCATGGCTGGCAAGACTACAAATTTCTTATAACTTGGCTGAAAATTGCAAAAATTCAGGTCTGAAATCTGCAGGAAAACATGCTTAATGTTTACAAAGAAGTGACACATAAGGCTAAAATAGTGCACACACAACTGGCAAGGCAAAAAAACTTGGCTGAAAATTGCAGAAATTCAGGTCTGAAATCTACACATAAACAGGCTGAATGTTCACAACTAAAGCTTACCTTTCGAGAAGAAAGCTTTCAGCATTGCCGAGGTGACCATGGGCTGGTGTGCAGCAGTTGGGGCAGGTAGGTGTAGTAGTTCAAAACTTGCAAGGAATGGGTGAAATAAGCAAGCGACAAAAACACACAGCTAGAAAGATTGCTAACCTGCCCAAAACACTATTCCCACGAAACGGCCAGAAACGACCATCCCATTTCGGCGAGTCCAAAACACCATTTTTGGAAACTGTGACTCACATGGCCTGAGCATTGTAGCCAAGAGTTTTGGAAATGTGTGGAAACAAAATGAGTTGCCTACAAATGGAATTTTCAAGCATCATTAGGTGCCGAGAGAGCCAATGGGGCTCCCCTCCTAAAAATGTTTGGCGGCCTATTCCCTAGGTAAAGCTGATTGTAAGGTTGCAAGTATGGGAGTCGTCTCGGTAGTCTGCAATGCATGGCATCGTGACCGAACCTACCGCAATTGGTGCAAGGTCACAACCTAGGGTCCTGACACTCGGATGGCAGGTGGTTTCCACCACAATACACGCACTGGATGTGTGGATGCATTGGTCTCCTGACCATTTCTTGTAGCCTTGCTATCTCCATCTTCATCTTCGCTAGCTCCTGGTTCTGATCAGTACTCTTTCCCTTATCCTAGCTATTTGGGACCAACCATTCACTGGATGTGGTTGCCCTTTCTAAGGTTCTAGAGCTAGCCTTTCAGCTCGACCAATGGTACTTCTTTCGTCAACAGACACCTCGGGTTCCATGATCCATGAGTTGGAGTCTCTATCTCTCTCAAAGGGAGATAAACAGGATGATCTTTTTCCTTCACCCTTAGAGGGGGCATCTCCTTTTTCTTTAGCCTCAGAAGGGGCTCCTATTCCTTCAGTTTTAGAAGGGGACCCTACTACTCTCAAAGTTCTTCACCCACCATCTTTTACTTTCGAGGTTTGGCTCTCTTTCAAGCAATTTTACCTCCACTACAACAAATCTAAAGGATCTATCTTTGATCAAGGCCCTTGGATTTTCAGCAACGACTTTATGACTAGGCCTTCATATTCCTTCCAACATGGTGTAACAGAGCTAGTGGCTTCTCACAAGATGGTATTTCAAGTTCTACTACTCATCCGGTCTCCTGACTATCTTCATAGGTCTTTCAAGTGGCATTCTCAAATTGTAGGGTGGATTTTCTTCTCTTCACCTCACTCCTCTTTTTGCGCTCCTTTTTGGGCCTAAGAGGGGGTTTTGAGAAACTACATCATTCCGTACAATCTCCCTTCTTCATTCCCATTTTTTGTTTCTGTTTCTAACCCCAAAAAAGCTTTCTTAGTCCCCCTCACCTAGCAACCTTCCTCCATTGTTGGCAACAACATCTCCATCACCTGTTGTCAGTCCTCAACATCTGGTGATGGCTATCACCCTTCAAGCATTATTTTATCCTTGCGTTTGGCTCCCTTGAAGGTCCTCCTTCGCCTAGCGTCTTCACTATCAGCTTGGTGTCAATCTTCTAAGGCAACTGATGCTTGCATTTGCTTCTTGGCTGCTTCATCCTCCATTAGGCATCACTTCTCCAACTAGCATTTTCATCCTCAAAGGCTATTCATCCTTGCGTTTGGCAATTTCTGGTATCCCTCGCTTCAAGTGACAATGCACCAATCCTAGGCGGCAATCAGCATTTGTGTTTGGACTGTTTGGGAGGTCACCTTCATTAGCCATCCATCATTAGGCCTCATGGCAAATTCAGTGGCTCCTGATCCTTCAATGGTAGTCTCCCTACTTCATGCGACACCTCATCATCCCTGCATTTGTAGACTCGAAGGCTTCTTTAGCAATCTTTCTACTCCATGGCATCTTTTGTGCTATGGCACCCTTGTGTCAGATTCGCTTCATTATTTCATTCCCTTATCATCTTGTTTATTTGAGTTTCTCTTCTCTTCTCAGTGTTTTTCATATACATTCTGTGTTTCTCCCTACAAACCCTGCTATCTCTCAAGTTGCTCAATCATTTCTTGACACTGCTCATATTATTGAGTATTGTAGTATTCTTTATTCATTCGTTTTTTATCTTCATTGTCTTTGAGTTACACTTCATCTCTAGGTTCTATTATTATCACTCTATACTATGTTATACATTTGTATTCATCTTTTGTGTTCGAGTATTTCTTTACATGGTCTCAAAGCTAGTACCCTCTAAAGAAACTTGGGCCTGGATATGAAAGCTCGACATTAGAAATAGAAAATCCCGAAGAGAAGATCACTTCACACACTTTCTTACAACTTTAGTCTCTAGTAGAGCAGCCTATGTCAAGAATTGAACAAAAGTGGGCTTCACAACTTGCTTTGTGAAACTCTAACATTTGCAGAGAAACCTCTAACCATTGTTGGGGGTAAAGGCGCCTCTACCTAGCCACTCGTGTATTACTACATTGACAGTACCCGTGCCTGCACACTGCAGCGGTGGGCGCCCATCACTGTCACTTAATTTTTATTCTTTCAGTGACATTTGAATAAAGGGAAGGCCGGACACACATTGTGACTGTTGGAGTTCCCACATTTGGAGTCTCTCTCTCTTGCTCCTGCTCCTTTCACCATAGCTCTTGCTCCCGCTCTTGCTTCCACCATACGGCTCACCTCCCTTCAACTAGTATTAGAGCCTTCTTCTTCACGAGCTCACGCTTGGTCCAGCACACTCTCAGCTTCCATTCGAATACCTACAACAGTCATCTCTTTGTTGGCAGCCATAGCCGCTCCATTCGAGCTTCCTATTGGTTGCATTCTTCTTGGGCATTCTTTGAACCTTCTCGAACAAGTTGGAGCAGCCCCCCATAGCCCTCACCCTGCTGGTGCAACATCAAGTTGCGTGGAACAGGCCCTTTTTTAGCAACAACTCACGTTTTTCATCTCCTACAACGTATCTTCTTCATTGGGCAGCTATACAAGCACTTGTACACTTGGTTTTGATGCTTGGCATTGATCCTTCCACTCTTGGCATTCGATTTGAGCGTTAAGCTTCAGTTTTGGACTGTTATAACAATCCACAAACTGTCATAAAACAAGGCAGCACTTATCTTTGATGTCTACACTCATTGCCATTGGTTGGATGATGCCTAGTTATGCCCGGTTGAAGCTTATATATTTGGGGATGCTACGTCATTCCTTAGAGTTGATTTTGAACTGATTTAACCACTTCATTTACTCTGTTTTGGCTGAGGTTTGCTGGCTGAAAATACAAGGCAGCACCCTGTTTGATGCTTCTATGGTCAGCTTTGTTGGTCTTATGATGCCCGATTATGCTAGGATGATGTCTATATGTACAAGAATGCTATGACCGTGTTATGGGTTGGATTTGGAGCTGATTTTGGTACTGAAATAGCTTGGTTTGACAGTGTATTCACTATTGTATACAGCAGGGCTGAACCTCTTTTAACAAGGATTTTAGATCCTATTGCTCTTGGCTATGATTTGGGTGTTCTATATGCACTATTGATGTGTACCATTGATGTTAGTACACTGGTATATCATATGCCCATGATTTGAGGTGGCTTTGAGCTTGATCTGAGGACTGATTTACTCAATTTTGCTAGTGAATTTACTGCTGTAATAACCAAGGCTGAAGCCTATTTGGTCAGTGTATGCTCTACCTATTGCTTATGGGTGCTTCCCCAATGATTCATTTGACCATACAGATGTATATGGAGGTTGGAAAATGCTTTTTTTTGGTTCCGGCATGCTTTTGAGCAATAATTAAGCTCTGTTTTGGTCTACACTAACTAGCATTGGACTACAGTTGGCATCCTTTGTGATAACTTATGCCTATTGTCTATGCTTGACATCTAGGCTTCATGCTTTGATACTTATGTCAAAAATGAACGCTGCTTGGAATGTCTATATCTGACTGACATTTAGGGCTTCATCTGTGATTGCATTTGAGCATTTCGGAGATCTTGGACACTGTATTTGGTTGCCAGTTACTTAACTTTGAAAGCTTCAGTGCTTTATGCTTTACGGGCTTGAGCTACTTTGGGATTTATGCTCCAGATGTATCCTACTTGGATGTGAGATGTTTGATGATATATACTTGATGTATTTGAGTAGTGCTTGCTCTATCTACATCTGATTTTCCTTCCAGTGGGAGATTCTAGCCTATTTGGATGTACATAGAGCTTTGACTTTGCAGTTGAGCTTGAGATCATGGGACATTGACATGCTTCTGCTCTCTCTTTGCTCCATGTATGCAGTTCATGCTTAGTAGGCTGATCTGACACTACTCTTGGGCAGGCACCTATCTCTGTCATGGTGTTGTCAGTTATGCATGCATCTTGAATGGCTCTGTATTGAGCTTTACTTACACTGCTCTATCAATTGTACCTGTGCTGGGTCTCTTTTGTTACCCCGAGACTTGTTACATGCATGACTTTTATATCTATGAGATATATCTGGTCTGACACCTTGCTTGGTTGACAGTTATTGGTGCCCATTGCTCTTTTTCACTCACTATTAGATGCATTTGCTTCCTGGTAGTTGCAGTTGGTCATGTATCAATGATAGCTCTGCTTTTGGCTACTTTTACCTACTGCTGTGATTTACTACAAGCTGTAAATTGCAGACCATGAGCATTTATTGAGAGTAATCATTACTATTTGACACCCTTTTGGTCATATTTATTGGATAGCTGGTCATTTTAGCAGTTTCTCATATTTTCAGCTTGTTTTGACAATGGTTTTAGCCTGTTTTCTGCTAATTATAGCAGCCTGTTTTCTACATCAACTGCCTCTGATTAACTCATTGTGGCTAGTCATCTCAAAGATACAGCTTTGTTTAATTGCCAGGTTGGATGGCACCAACTATGGCTACTAGAAGTCTCAAATATGGCAGGTTTTGTTGCAGAAATTGCAGATTAAGCCACTAAGAAACAAGGGTATTAAACCTGAGAACAAGGATGATGATGACTGGGCTGATTTAGATGCACTATGCAAGTCTACTATCATTTTATCACTCTCCGAAGAGGTCCACAATAATGTTGTTGAAGATGAAAATCAAAGTACATGGAATCTATGGGAAAAGATTCAAGAACTTTATACAAAGCAGAGCCCTGCTTCGCAAATGTATTGGATTAATAAGCAGTTGATGGATCTCCGCATGAAGGAGGGGACCCCATTCTCTGCTCACTTTAGCCAGTTTCATTCTATCATGAAGAATCTACTTCAACAAGGTATTGAGTTTCAGTATAATCTGCATCCTTTGTTTCTGCTTGGCAATTTACCTAAGTCTTGGGATGTACTTCGCACTGCGATTTGTACCAACAAACTTGATGGGCTGAAATTGAAAGATGTAGAGAGTGCTCTTTTGACTAAAGAAATTAACAAGAAAAACAATGATGCTTCCCACAGTTCACATGTTTTATCCGTTAGAGGTGGCAAAAGTGGCAAGAAAGATAATGATCGTCATGGGAAGGACTCTCAGAAATCTCAGTCTAAGTCACATGGACGCAGCAAGTCCCGTGGACGTAAGTCTGATCTTACATGCCATTATTGTAGAAAAGCAGGACACATATGGTCGCAGTGCCATAAGATGCGCAATGACAAGTGCAAAGAAAAGGGGAAAGGGAAAGTGGACAAGAAATCCAATGATCGTAGTATTATACCTGTCAAGTCTAGTGTAAAGATTGAGGTGATAAATGTCATGCAACCTAAGGAGTACGATGGTGACTACATATTAGCAACCTCTTCATGTGATGCCTCTCAACTGATTGAGGCTCAATCTATGCATACATAGTGTTGCCTCTTGGATTCAGGTATGTCTTTTCATGTAACCCCCTATTATGAGTGGTTTCATACCTATCGCAGTGTATCTGGTTTTGTGCGCTTAGGTGATAATCGGTCTCTTGCTATTGTTGGCAATGGTGATGTCACTCTACAGTTTTCCTCTAGTAGCACTTTTGTTATGCATCATGCACGTTATGTACCCGCACTAACTAAAAGCCTTATGTCTGCTTGGCAGCTTGATGATGCAGGTTATCATATATGCTTTAGTGATTCTGCATGGAAGATAACTCGTGACAAGCTTGTTCTTGCAAGAGATGCCAAGTCTAGCAACCTCTACCCCTTGGTTGTATCTGGTACTATTGGCCATGTTTTGTCAGTGGGTTCTACCCCACATGTATCTCTCTGGCATGCTTGTCTTGGGCATATGTCGCTTACGGGAATGAAAATGCTTAGTGCTTTGCAGTATCTTCTACCTTTTGACTACTTGCATTTTGAGTCATATAATCACTGTTTATATGGCAGACAGACTAGGAATTTGCATAAAAAGTCCGGTATTCCACGCATGGATGAGCCTTTGGCTCTTATGCATTCGAATGTGTGTGGAACCATGCTCTCTCAATCATTAGGGGGAATGAAGTACTTTGTCACATTTATTGCTGATTATTCACGTAAGGTTTGGGCTTATCCCATAAAGCAGAAATATGATGTCTTACCCATCTTTCAGCGTTGACTTGCTCTCGCAGAAAATCTGTCAGGGCATAGGCTAAAATGCCTAAGGATAGATAATGTGGGTGAGTACGTCTCACATGCCTTTGAGTGGTTTTCTGACAAGTGGGGTAGTAAGCGTCATTTGACTGCTCCTTACACCCCCCCCCAGAATGGTATAGCTGAGCGCATGAATAGGACTATCCAAAAGAGGATCCGCAATATGCTTAGCTAAGCAGGCTTACCACAACATTTTTGGACTGAGGCAATCTCTACTACCGTGAATCTCATTAACAGGTCACCTTGCAATACTATTGACTTCCAAGTTGCAAAGGAGGTATGGATAGGAAAGCCTCCCTCATATACTCATTTGTGTGTCTTTGAATGTAAGGTCTTCTGCCATGTGCCCAAGGACCAACACAGTAAGCTGATTCTGAAAAGTGTGAAATGCATTTTTCTTGGCTATGGAGATGCAAGTGAGATAGGTTACCGTCTTTGGGATCCGCTAGCGCAAAAAGTCATCCGCAACCATGTAGTCTTCCATGAAGACAAGATGCATAGGCAGCCTCAGTAAGTGGTTGAGATACGCAGGATTATCTTTCAGACGAAGCCCCTTAGTCCCACACAACCAGCTAGACAGTCTACATCAGCACCAACTGATGCTCATTGCCAGGATGTTAGACAGGATGTTGGACAAGTCGCACAGCCTGCCTTGAGGTATTCTACTAGAGATAGACGACCTCTTAACCGTTATCTGCTCTCCATGAATTATGACTTGGTTACACATGCAAGAGAGTCTCTCGCCTATAATGAGGCTATGCGTAGGGGTGGCTGTCACACAGAAGGCTATGCAATCCAAGATTGACTCATTGCATAAGTGGCAAGAAGGCTTTGCTTTGCAAGTGGGTGTACAAGTTCAAAAGTACCCCTGGCTATCCCAAGCTGGCCTACAAGGCCTACAAGGCTAGATTGGTTGCTAAGGGTTGTTAAAAGATGACGTACCAGTGAGACAATAGGGTTTGTGGGAAGGAACATAGAGAGAACTCGGCAAACATGGAGAAGAGAAGAGAAGAGAAGAGAAGAGAAGAGAGAAGAAACTCTGATGAATGGAATGTTGAAGATCTGAATCATGAAGTGAATGTGATACAAGGGAACAAGGGTGCTATGGCACAAGGAAGATGATGAAGACAGCCACGAACCACGAACCACTAACCACGAACCGCAATGTCCTCCTAAAGGGGTGTGAGGGTAGTGGAGAGGTTGGAGAGAAGAGCTGATGGACTGAATGAATCAGCTATAAGGAATTAAAGAGAGAGTGGCCTATAAATAGGCATAGTCAGTCTAGGATGGCGCCCCTTTTTGGGGTTGCATACCCTAAACACCAAACACAGAAACGCAAAAATGCAAACTGCGGGTGAGGGGTGAAGGGTAAAGGGTTTCTCAACACCCCCTCTCAAGTCCAAAAAGGAGAACAAGAGAAGCGTGAGGTGGAGATGCAATTCTACATGTTGAAGAATGCTCGTGCAGCAGGTGCCACTTGGACAGTGTCTCTTGTGGGAAAATTGTTCACTTGCCCAAGCGCCCTAGTACAAAGATGATGTAAACATGCAATGCATAGGAGGCATATTGGACTTTGTGTGGTACTAAGAACCATAAGGATATGCGCGTACTCGATCTCAGGAGGTGACTCTATGCTGACCAAGTAACCAAGGCAAGAAGAGAAGAGGAGGAAGAAGATGTAGAGGATCCCTAAGATCCAAGATTTCCACCTGAAAGGTAACCTATAGTAAAGAACAGTAGACAAAGTGAACTTGAGAGCCCGAAACTCAACCTCGAGAGAGAAGCCACTAGTTCCGTGCATCCATGCTAGAAGGAATACGAAGGCCTCGTCACCAAGTCGCAGCTGAACCTCCAAGGCCCCGATCTAGATAGATCCTCGAGATCCTGGGTATCAATAGGTGTGAAAAGGAAAGAGGTAAGCCACAAACCATAAACTACAATGTCTGCCTCAAGGTCTAGGAGGACAGTGGAAGGGCTGGAAGTAAGCTGCCAGTGGGAGAAGGATGCGACCAACAGTAAGAGGTTGCAACTAGTAGAAAAACGCAAGTGAGGAGGGAGAAAGACTAAAATGCAAGAAAAACCAGCAGAAGCAGTCACTATGTTGAAATCAGCTCTGAACAGTGTGTGGTAGGCTGGAAACAAGCGCCAAACTGTTATAGACAGCAATGGCCAACTTAGACCACGATGTCCTCTGCGTCCAGGGTGTGGGTAGCAAGCTAAAATACCTGAAATCTGCAAAAACAAGATTGTTTTCTGAATGGAGAGTGATCAGTAACAGTCGCTCCGCTAATCAGCTACAAACTATGGGTGGAAGGCTGAAAACAGGCGCCAGACTGTAGAAGACAACAAGGGACAGCTGAGACTGCAATGCCCTCCGTAAAAGGGGTGTGGGCAATAAGCTGAAAAACACCTAAAACCTACAAAAACGAGATTTTGATGCAGCGGAAGAATAAGAGAAGTGGATGCTGAACCTACCATCGGTCTTTGCCGTCATTAGAGTAGAGGATGTTTGCCGTTGTTTTAGCAGATCTAGCTTTGATACCATGTCAAAAGATGGCGTACCAATGAGACAGTAAGGTTTGCAGGAAGGAACACGGAGTGAACTCGACAAACATGGAGAAGAGAAGAGAAGAGAGAAGAAACTCTGATGAATGGAATGATGAAGATCTGAATCATAGAGTGAATGTGATACAAGGAAACAAGGGTGCCGTAGCACAAGGAAGATAATGAAGACAGCCATGAACCACGAACCGCAATGTCCTCCTGAGGGGGTGCGAGGGTAGTGGAGAGGTTGGAGAGAAGAGGTAACAAACTAAATGAATCAGCCGTAAGGAATGAATGAGAGAGTGGCCTATAAATAGGCATAGTCAGTCTAGGATGGCGCCCCTTTTTGAGGCTACAAACCCTAAACACAAAACACAAAAACGCAAACTGCGGGTGAAGGGTGAAGGGTTTCTCAACAAGGGTTCTAAGCACGAACATGGTGTTGACTTTGATGAAGTCTTTTCTCCTCTGGTCAAGATGACTATCCTGCGCTTAGTCCTAGCTTTGGTTGCCCAGCTTGACTTGGATCTTTATCAATTGGATGTCAAGATGGCTTTCTTACATAGGGCATTGCATGATGAGATATACATGGAGCAAACTAAGGGTTTTGCAGAGCCTGATAAGAAACACCTAGTGTGCAAACTAAGGAAGAGTCTTTATGGTCTAAAGCAAGCACCTAGGAAATGGTACTGCAAGTTCGATGCTTTTATGCAGTCACAAGGCTATAGTCATAGTGCTATGGATCTGTACTTGTACAAGAAGAAATCCCGTGATGGTTCATTATTGATTTTGGTACTCTATGTGGATAACATGCTTTTGGCAAGAAAAGTTCATGATAAGCTAGATGCTCTTAAGGCTCACCTCAAAAAAAGCTTTGAGATGAAACATCTAGGACAGGCCTCTCATATACTTGGTATGTGCATTATGCGTGGCAGGTCTCAGTGACTACTCTATCACAAAAGAAGTATATCCATAAAGTCCTTGAGCGCTTCCGTATCTAGGATGTGAAGCCTATTGGCTGTCCATTGCCTTCTCATGTGAAGGTATCACAAACCAATTCTCCACAAACAAATAAGCAGAAGGTCGAGATGGCCAAGTTTCCCTATATATCCGCAGTGGGCAATCTTATGTATGCCATGATAGCCACCCGTCCAGATATTGCTTTTGTAGTTGGTGTTGTGACACATTATATAGCTACACCTAGCAAGCATTGGGATGCCGTGAAAGATATCATGAGATATCTGAAGGGCACTGCTGATATGTGCATTTGTTATGGCAACCAAGATACAGCAATCGTGGGATACACTGACTCTGATTATGCAAGACATACATACTGTAGGAAGTCCGCTTCTAGCTGTGTGTTCACTTTCGCTGGAGGTATTTCATGGATGTCCAAGGTGTAGAAATGCACAGCCCTCTCCACTACAGAGGCCGAGTATGTTGCAGCCACAGAGCCTTGCAAGAAGGCCATCTGGTTAGGGCATTTGGTTGCTCACCTTGGTATGACAAATGCTATCCCTACACTGCATTTGAATTCTCTAAGTGCCATCCAGTTAGCCAAGAATCCGGTCTTTCATGCAAAGAAGAAACACATTGAGGTGAGGTATCACTTCATTCATAAGGTCGTTAAGGATAGGACTATTGATCTTGTCAAGATCCCGACTAACCAAAATCCTGCAGACTTGCTCACGAAAAGTCTCTCAGTGGAGCGTTTTGCCTTCCTTAGGAAGATGATGGGCGTAGGATGAGATGATGTCTTTCCTCATCCTCTTGAACCTATGTACACTTGTACTTTTTTTTCCCCCCTCCTCACTGAGTTAGATTCGCCTCTAAGTAGGAGATTGTTGGGGAGTAAAGGCGCCTCTGCCTAGCCGCCCGTGTATTACTACGCTTACAGTACCCGCGCCTGCACACTATAGGCGACGGGCATCCATCACTGTCACTTCATTCTTTATTCTTTCAGTTACATTTGAGTAAAGGAAAGGCCGGTCACACATTGTGACTGTTGGAGTTTCCACATTTAGAGTCTCTCTCTCTCTCTCTCTCTCTCTCTCTCTCTCTCTCTCTCTTGCTCTTGCTCCTTTCACCATAGCTCTTGCTCCCAATCATGCTTCCACTTCACGGCTCACCTCCCTTCAACTATTATGGCTCATACTCACCATTTAATTCTTCAAAGGAAAAGTATGACTTGATTCTCATGCATTGAGTCCAACAAGCCTTTGAAGCTAAATATGCCTCTTCCCCTTTAGATGCTACACATAAATCTAAAGACATTGCAAGATCCTTGAAGTCTCCATTAGGGATGAACCTCCAATTGGACAAATAAACACCAAATATATTTTGTTCTTCCAACCTCATCCATCTACTCCAATCCAATGTCCATAGGACCACAAGTTTCTATCTTTGTCTCTTCTTCTTATGCTCCTATATCTATACAAGATTCTAGTATTACTATATTTTGGTAGTGATATGTGTGAATACACTTAGGTCTGCTCAGCCACTGTGACATTAAGGTAAATCTAGGGGAACACGCACGAGGATGACCGTCCGGGCTCTTAGGCGCCCGAACGGGATTAAGGGGAGCCTAGAGAGTAAGAGAGTCCAAGAATAGTAGGACTCACCTAAAGTGGACGGCTGGCAGAGGAAACGGGGAGAGAGGTGCCAGCACTTATCTAGGCGAGGTTGGGAGGAGAAATAAATCACTCGTGCTCACAGATTAGGACTGTCTTTCTTCTGTTTTCGTTGTCATCTTCTGAATCATCTGTCATTGGTATCAGAGCCGACAGGTTTAGTCGTGTGGATTTGTGGAGTTCTTCAACGATGGGTCTCATGGTTCGTTTCAGTCGACGGGTCGCGGTTCGTTTTAGTTGACGGGTTTCAGTCGCCCGCCAGGATGCCAATCGCAGTAGGCTCGCCCGCCATTCTTTAATCGTCGAAGACCCTTTTGAAGAAGTTACATGTGGTGTGCCACGTCACGTAAGTGACATTTTGTGAAACGACTAGCGTGAGGCGAAAAGGGGATTCGTCTCTGGTCAACGCCTGCAGAACGACCCAGCGTGAGACGAAAAGGACTCCGTTTCTGGTCAACGAAAGGTGCAATGTCCAAGGCGTCAGCTGTGAGGCGAAATATGAAGAAGCTGTGCGGCGAAACATAAAGACGACTGTTGTAGTCGTGAGGATAAGTACCAGCATTTGAATCGCCACCGACGAACTGAAATCAGCCAGATTTGTCACATATATAAAAGACATATTGGTGGTCCAAGTGACTGGTCTAGTCCGGGAAAATAAGGATTGTTCCTCACTCTTCGGGCTTACTAATAAATCCAGCAGCAGCTGCCTTGCCATTAAAACCAGGGAAGTACTTTATTTTGTATGCAAATTTCTTATCTTTGCTTTCCAATTCCAGTGTATTAATGGCAGAAAAAGGGAAAGAGAGAGTAATGGAAGGTTCTAGTTCTGGGGACCACCCTATGGTAGATCCCCAGGAACCAGACATGCAAGAAGAACAATGGGAAGAATTTTTTGCTACACGAGAGCAATTTGATGATCTTACTGCTCGTGTGCAAGCTCAGGGGGTTCAGATGGAATTTTTAACCCAAACACTCACTGAAATAAAATCTCAATTAACTTTATTGTTAGAAAGAGATAAAAATAAGATAGAAACCTCGGATGTCCCATCTTCATCGAAAGATTTAGATGTGACTATGCGAGATCCTAAGGAACCCCACCATAAATTGAGGGATAATCCAGTTCTGAAGGATATGAAACCACCTGAATTTCAAGGGGAGGAAAAAGATAGGAATAAAGATACAATCTTTAATTTCCTCCAAAAATGGGAAGATTTACATAAACTTAAAAATACCCCACCACATCTCCAAGCACTAGAGGCTAGTTTAACTTTGGGACCCAAAGCATATAAGTGGCGGCGAACTTTAAAGGAGGCAAATAAAATACCTGAAACTTGGGCTCAATTTGAATCCGTCTTTTTGAAAGAATTCCTTCCTGAAAATGAAATGGAAAGAAATTGGAAAGATTGGGATTATGTCAGACAAAAGGGAAGACCCCTGCTGACATATCTGGAGGAATATCATGAGATAATCCTCAAATTGGAAGGAATAGATGAATTCCAAAAAACAAGAGGATTCATTAGGGGACTAGACAAAGCCTATAAAAAGGAAGTAAAAATGAGTTCACCTAAGACGCTGGAAGAGGCAATTAAATTTGCATCAATTCATGAAGATAGTATGCGTCCAGGTACACTCACTAGTCTCACTGATACGGAGCCCAAGTCTAAGGAATTGGAAACCTCAAAATTTGTGGGCAAATTTAAAAGGAAAATGCCATTCTTTAAGGGTAAAAAACAACCTTTTGAAAAGAAACCATATGTGAGGCCAAAGTTAAGTCCTGATGACTTTGATAAGGCCAAAAAAGAAAAGTTGTGTTTCAATTGCCTATGCCCTAACCATGCTGCTTGGAATTGCCCTCAAAAGAAAAAGGGGGAAGATAAAGGAAAGGATAAGGACAAGGGCAAGGGAAAAGAAAAACAAATCCATGTAGTGCAGATCTTAGAATTAAAGGGGCATGAAAAGTACAAATCTTTAGAGCTCTTGCACATGGATGTACAACATGAGTGTTGTATGTCAACTTCTATGTGGCAGCCTACTTTTGGGCCACATGATTTACTTAGAGTACATGGATTGATAGCTGGAAAGAGGGTTAGAGTCATGATTGATGACTCTGCCACACATAATTTTATAAATTATGCACTTGTCAAAAAATTGAAACTTCCCCAACAAAAGAGTGGCCATCAATATGTTGTTCGTATGATGCAAGGCCAAGACAATAAAATATGGGATACAATGGTATCCAATTTGGAAATTGAGATTCAAGGATATAAAGATAAACTTGATTTCCAAATTATGAACATGGAAAGAGCTGATATTGCTCTAGGGAGGGAGTGGCTATGGGGATTGGAACCATCCTTAAAACGTAGTTATCACCATAATACACTGGAATTTGAAAGGGATGGTAAGACTTTTGTCATTCAAGGTGAACATGAAATATCTGATAATCCTTTGCTGTGTTCTACTGAAGTTCAGAAGCTGATAAAGAAGGAAGTTTGTGAGGTATATATGTTATGGTCTCTTTCTGTACAGAACACTTTTACTTTCTGTAATATAAAGCAACAATTTTCTTATGTTTGTGAGTTGAATGTTAATAATGAATTAAGTAGTTTGTTAGAGATGTGTTTCCTTCAGATTTACCAAGTGGCTTTCCACCAGATAGGGGTGATATAAATTACCCAATTGACATAAATAGGGATACACACCCTATTTCTAAACCACCGTATAGGTTAAGTGAAACACAGCACCAAGAAGTAGAAAGACAAATTAAGGATTACCTTGATAAAGGGTTTATTCAACCCAGTAATTCACCTTGGGCTTCACCAATTTTATTGGTAAAGAAAAAAGATGGTTCTATGCAACTTTATGTTGACTATAGAGCACTTAATAAAATAACGGTGAAGAATAAATTTCCTATGCCCAGAATGGAAGATCTTTTTGATCAATTGCAAGGGGCAAAATTCTTCACAAAGATAGATTTAAGATCAGGTTATCACCAAGTAAGAATTAAGGCACAAGATGTTCCTAAGACAGCATTTCGTACTAGATACGGGCATTATGATTTTTTGGTGATGCCTTTTGGCCTCACTAATGCACCAGCTACCTTTATGAAGCTGATGAATAGTGTTTTACGGCCCTATCTAGGACATTTTGTAGTAGTCTTTTTGGATGATATCTTGACCTTTAGTAAATCAAGAGAAGAACATTTGGAACACTTACAATTAGTATTCCAACTGTTAAGAACACATTCCCTTTATGCGAAGAAAACTAAATGTGAATTCTTTGCACAAGAGGTCAAATATCTGGGGCATATTATCTCGAAAGAGGGAATCAACATGGATCCAGAAAAAGTAAGGGCAATTATTGAATGGCCACCTCCAAGGAACCTGGAAGAGCTGCAGATCTTCCTAGGTTTATCTGGATTTTATCGTAGATTCATTCGAGATTATGCCAAAATAGCTGTTCCAATGACTGACCAACTTAAAGGGAAAGGAAAAAGTTTTAATTGGGGAACAGACCAAAATGAAAGTTTTCAAAAACTTAAGGTAGCTATCGCTACAGCTCCAGTATTATTAATAGTGGATCCCAATAAACCATTTGTGGTTGAAGCTGATGCCAGTGATAAGGCAATAGGCGCGGTCTTATTACAAGAAGGTCGACTAGTTGCTTTTGAAAGCAAGAAATTAGACCGTGCAAAACAGAATTATTATGTTTATGAGAGGGAGCTGTATGCAATAGTACATGCAATGAAGAAATGGAGGCACTATCTATATGGTGCCAAACTTTTGATTTTATCAGATCATGAAAGCATTAAGTAGCTTAATGATCAACCGGATTTATACGGGCGTAAAGCCAGATGGGCCGAACTCCTTCAAGAGTTCGACTATGAGATAAGATATAGAAAAAGAAAGTATAACATAGTAGCTGATGCACTCAGCAGAATGCCCATCATTAATTAATTGAGTTTTACTCAGTTCACTTCCAACTTGCTTGAATCTTTAAAAGGGAAATGCCAGGTTGATCCGGCATATTCCAATATATGGGAAGCAATAAAAAATGGTGATCCAAATGAAAGTGCTTCTACTAAGGAAGGAATATCTGAGGATGTTCAACAAGGAAATGGAGCATCAGGGGTTGCTCAAACTCGATTCAAGTGGAAGAATTTTACCATTGATAATGGTTATTTACTCTACAAGGGTAGGGTATGTGTCCCGAAAGATACAGAAATAAGGCGTCAGATACTCTTTGAGTGTCATGATACCCCTAGCGCGGGACATCCAGGAGTTAATAAGACTTATAGTCTTATTAAAAGGCAGTTCTATTGGCCTGGAATGAATAAGGACGTCCTTGACTATGTGGTCAAATGTAATAAATGCCAGGTTAATAAAGCTGAAAGATTAAAAATGGGAGGACTTCTCCATCCACTAGAAATTCCTTCGGGAAAATGGGAGAGTATCTCCATGGACTTTATTGTTGCTTTACCTAGAACACAGAGGGGGCACGACTCTGTGTGGGTGATTGTGGATAGGTTAACCAAAATGGCTAGGTTCATTCCAACTTTAACTGATGTTAAAACACCAGAATTGGCTAGATTGTTCGTAGAGAACATATACCGATTATATGGCCTTCTGGCAAATATAGTTTCTAATCGGGATAGAAAATTTGATAGCCAATTTTGGCGTGCGGTATTTAGGAAATTGGATACTAAACTTAGCATGAGTACGGCGGATCATCCGCAAACTGATGGGTAAACTGAAAGGGTTAACCAAATTCTTGAAGATATGCTTAGAGCATATGTAAGTAAAAGGCAAACTAATTGGGAAGAATATTTACCGATAGCAGAGTTTGCATATAACAGTGCCAAGCATTCTTCCACTGGATATAGTCCATTTATGTTAATGTATGGGTTTCAGCCCAGAGCTCCTTTTGCAATAGGACTGCATAAAGAAAAGGTTCAGGCAGCTAAAGACTTTTTGGAGGATATGAATAGTATGTTAAAATTTGCTCAAGAAAATATTAAAAAGGCTCAAAATCGAGCTAGAGCATATGCAGATCCAAACATCTCCTTTGAAGAAGGAGAAGTGGTCTATCTTAAGGTGCCTGAACAAACTAAAGCTATGAAAAAGGGACAATATCCAAAGCTTTCACCAAGGTATTGTGGTCCTTTCATAATACTTAAAAAGGTGGGAGAATTGGCTTACAAGCTCCAACTACCTGCTGGTAGTAAAATACATCCAGTTTTTCATGTAAGTAAATTAAGGAAGAAGCTGGGTGATTTGGATAATTTAATCTTAAATGATGACATTGAGGAGCTATTCAATGACCAATCTAATCCACATGAACCAGAAAGAATATTAAATGTTCGTAATAGACGAACGAGGAATACTATTTATCAAGAATGTTTGGTTAAGTGGAAAGATTGTTTAGAAGAAAGCTCAACATGGGAGCGAGTAAGTACTTTAAAGAAAAGGTTTCCCGATTTACAGTTAGACCTTCCAAGTATCGTTTTCGAGGACGAAACCGATTCTTAAGGGGAAGGAAATGTGACATGAATGTGACATTAAAAGTGATATTTCATGTAACGTTAAGGTCACAAATATTGAATGTGACATTAAAGTGACATTTAATGTGACATTAAGGTAAATCTAGGGGAACACGCACGAGGATGACCGTCCGGGCTCTTGGGCGCCCGAACAAGGTTCAGGGGAGCCTAGAGAGTAAGAGAGTCCAAGAATAGTAGGACTCACCTAAAGTGGACGGCTGGCAGAGGAAACGGGGAGAGAGGTGCCAGCACTTATCTAGGCGAGGTTAGGAGGAGAAACGAATCACTCGTGCTCACAGATTAGGACTATCTTTCTTCTGTTTTCGTCGTCATCTTCTGAATCATCTGTCAGCCACCTTTTTCCTCAACCTTGTACCTGTGCCTATCCAAATATAGGGCATATTTAGTCGTGTAAATCTTCTCTATTTAAACCTTTCAATACACTTTGAGTTGCACTCTCTCAAGCTTCTTCTCAAGTTGTATACATGATACATATCACAATCAAACCTATCATACTAAGGGTTATCACACAATATACAACGACAAACATATCCTTCCCAAGGAGGCTTAGAAACTATAGCCCACCTCTTTTCGTCCAACTTCGCAACCTTCAAATGTAGATCACGCATCCCCTTTACTAACTTATCTATGATTCCTCTTTCAACTCTTCACTTATAGCCTTCGTAAAGAAAACCCAATCTGGATTCTTCACATACAATTCAGTAATGCCTGCTTTTAACTCATATACATTGCGCCGAACAAAGTAAGCTCCATGCAAGTTGTGTAATCCCAAAGAATTCCATTTTCACTATACATAGATGAAAGTAAGCCGAAACATTACGATCATTAAATAGTTTCAACTCATTTTCCACCATCTACAAAGCCTTAACCACTACAAATTCCAATTTTGCAAAAGCTTACATCCATCATTGCTATTATAGTTGTTGCTACTGTGATTGTAAGTACATATTAAAAGTCTAAATCAACTGCTTCATCTCACCCACCTATTCCTCCAAAAGAACCTAAACCTGATGCATCACCTATCTTATACCCTTCTGGCAACCTTAACATTGGGTTCACCCAATGTCAAGGGATATTAAGTCAAAGGCCTTAACCGCGCGGGTTAAACCCATCTTGTACCCTTCCGACGGCCTTAACGTCGAGTTCACCAAATGTCTGGGGATATTGAGTCAAAGGCCTTAACCATGGGGGTTAAACCCATCTTGTACCCTTCCGACAGCCTTAACACCGGATTCACCAAATGTCACGGGATATTAAGTCAAAGGCCTTAACCATGAGGGTTTAAGATAAAAGCATGCAAAGAGTGGGATCACAAAAGAATAAGAAAAGAGAAATTTGAACAAATTTGAGAATAAAAAACTCTGATTGAAGCTATCACAAAGCCCCTTGATTCATATATTGCACACAAGTCCAATAAATGCACTCAATGTACAAGCACAATACCTCATGTTGGGACTATTTCCCAAAACCTCTAAGAAAAAAACTCAGAGATAACCCTGCAATAGGACAAATCTCTATTGTACATAGGATTTATACAATCACATAAGCTTTAAATCTCATATCCAAACCAAAAAAGCCTATATAAGCGAAGAAACCTATGAAATCCCTATACGGGCCTTAATACATGAGGTCAGCCTGTTTTACTATTATTTACAGCAGCAAAGAATAACCTCTATGCTGTCCGAAAACTACCCTAGTGTGGGCTCTTCATATACTTGAAGCATCCACTTATTGTAGACAAGCATATGCATCAAGTGTTGAACCCTGAGATCAAAGATTCATGCTGAAAATTCAAGACAGAAATAGTCAGTCTGAGTACCTTATTTTACCCTGTTTCTTGCAGCTCATGAGAGCCACAAGACCCCTTCTTGAATGCCCAAACCAATACCTTGAAGGTCGTGGAGTATTCAGCCCCCCTCTCCCCAAAAGCTTCCACTTGCATGAGTCTCTGTCCCTCTTCTTCTCCACATTTTTTGCAGTCCTTCTAGGACAATTTGCACCTACCTGTTCACGCTTTCTTGCTGCCCCTATTCTCCCCACTTTCTCCTTTTCCATAAAGTCCCGTAAGTCCCCACTTATTCCCCTACACAAGGTCACATGCATTCAAACTCTTGATCACTAATTTACTTAACTTTCCCTTCTCCTCTTGAGTCCAACCTCATTAACTGTGACTAAACCACTGAATCAAGACTCTAGTGTGTCAACATCTCCTACAACCTATCCTGTCACGTCATATGTGCAGACCTCTGAATGCATGAAGTTACAGGTTCTCATCTACCTTCATAGCATGGGCATAAAATCATATGACACCATCTTGCTTAGAGGTCACATCCCTTCAAGTTAGACTTACCACCGTTAATAAGCATTGCAGGCCCCCTCCATGATAGTTGCTTTCTCCTCACCACCGTTTTCCCCACTATTGCTAAGCAAGAAAATGCCCCCTAAATCAGCACTGCTTGGATTGTGGAGCACCTCATTCTCGAAGTCTAGTGGCATCCCAAAAGGATAACACATGTAGAGTAACACCTAATAATCATCCAAAGCCTTTGTTTTGTGAAGAAGACCTTTAAATTCCCATGCATACACATCTCAGGTCTTTTTTCCCATGTCAAGCTCAAACAATTTACGAAAATTTGCAATCGAATCATCAATTACAAACCACTTCAGAAAAATGGGTTCAAAATCTACCATGTTTCTGGCTTGGGCCAGCCCCATCCACCAAGCATATACCTTCCCTTGTAATATAATATGTATCCATCTGATATGTTGAGCGTCATCGAGCTGATACAAATCAAAATAAGCCATCCACTTGGACAACCATGAATCAATTTTAGTCTCATCACATTCCTTCTTCTCCCCTTTAAAGGGATTAGGTTGGAATTGAAGAGGTAACATCCTCACGGTAACGGGCACATGGAAAATGGGGAGTGCACATCTCGACTTGCTATTGCATGTCTTTAGTTTGAGCTTGGAGAATCACCGCTAGCAATGGATCTCCATTAGATTTCATGGAAGAACCTTTGGAACGCCGCTCGTGCATGTGTTCGGGTTCCAAAGATGCCCAATAAGCATCCTCCATGTGTTGAGGTTCGACAGCAGCGGATGTATCAAAAGGAGACACGCCGTGAAAACTCACGGTGCCAATAGGAGAAAGGAGCATAGAGAGAGAGAAGGTTTAGAGAGAGAGAGAGAGATGTGAGAGTTCAAACATGAAAGAGTATGAGAGAGAAGAGATATAGTCATTAAGTGTCGGAAGAAGAAAGCACTGCAGAGATAATCTGCATTTATTGCATACTGCACCTCCCTTTTTTTTTGGGCCAGAAACAGGAGGCAGCTTGACAGGCCAACTTCACATTAATTTACCAAAGACGTCTAAAAACTTTAAAATTGTGGATCAAAGATAAATTATCCAGCCATTGAAGATTTGGCATCTCCCCCAAGCTATTCATGAGCACCACATGTGCCATACGAGCATCAAACACATCAACTACCTGCTTGCATGTGCCACACAAGGATCAATTGAATCTTGCCATGACCCTTTCTGTGCCATCATGTTTAAATAGGGACAAAGACAAATACCCCCCGCCAAAACAATCAAGGGCCCTAACCTGGTCTGAGGAGCTGAGCCTATCCAGGCTGTGGTAACTCTATGCACAGCCTGGACAGGCTCGGCTCCACAGACCAGCCACTGCCCATGCGCAATCTCTCACGCTTCCATCTTCTGAAACACCCACTTCTCTCTCTTTCCACAACTGCTTTACTGCAATCTCCCTCCACAATTATAGTCTCTCTCTCTATTACTGCTTTGTGTATCAAATAACTAAAAATTAATAACAAAGGTAATGTTAATTAACAATAACATTTAATACAATCATCAATGTGAAATGTTAATCTAACGACTAACATTAAATGTGAAATTGACATTAAATTTAATTATCACGTTAAAATTAAATGCCACTACGACAACAAAATTATTGATGCCTACACATGCCACAAGAGTTCGGCTACCAATGATGGTCTGGCATAGCGTTGGAGTAACAACTCCCCAAACTCCAATCACTAGAACTGCCGAAACCCTTGCGCACAAGCATCACCTCAACACAAAAAACCAAGCATGAGTATCAACCAAGAAACATACATTGCCGTAAAAGCCACCGGCAATACGGGCCCCCTGAGCACGCCCCTCCCACTAGTAGTGCCCCACACCACCCTAAACAAGATTGAAGCATACATGTCAAGCATACACCATTAAGGAACCATGAACAAAAGTGGTTTCGTGCATGTCATTGCACCTCACACCAGATTGCATGTTGACACTCTGATACGTGAAACGCTCCCATATGATCCAACCTGCACACTAGACATGACACAAGCCATATCCACAAATATAAGGGACTAGACATCACATTGACCTCCCAGCCATAAGAGTCAAACGAGCTCACCCCCTAGCAAGGGAGCTAGCACTTCAAGTCACACCCACATCCCAAGGGTTAGCATTCTATACCACCAACCCACACCTCTCATTGTTTGGATGCACCAACCAAATAGGTCGCACAATAATAATCACAATAGGGCTTTGAATCCCATAAATAGGACTCAATTGCGTTAACTCCAAAGTGCCCTTAGTGCATTCGCACTAAATCTCTTCATGACAATCATGACCGATGCTAATAGCGCCCATCTAGATGTCCAATGATATAATAGATTTGCCACTTGGGATTTAGCTACAACAAATGCCATGCAAGGCTAGAGGAAGACATTCTGGGGCAGTTTGTTGCATGCGACAATAGTTCTGAGGGTTTGGACAGCCTAGGCAGCAGGCAATCTAATTAGGAGCACATTATGGAGCAAGCCCCCTATCTTTTGGCCTCTTTTTGGGTAGACAACAACTATTACTCTCTATTCTCCAGCTGCAGTAGCTGAATTCTCTCTCTACTATTACTTTTCTCTCTCTTCCATGCCAGCTGAAGCACGTACTATGGCTCTGAAGTGTTTCTGCAGTGAAGCTGCTAATTACGCACTTACAAACAGTAAGAATTAGGGTCTGTATGGCTGTCTTTTTTTTTGCAAGTAAAATGTGGCTGATTATATTACTCAAAATAACTGATTACAACCGAGTATGCATGCTCAACAGACAAGCTGGAGCTGATTAAAGTCACAAATACATCATATATACAAGCCTCTCAAGGCGGTCTGGGAGGGATGGGGGGAAAAAGCATAGTTACCTGGAACGGGGAACGGGAACGGGAGCGGGACCCCCTGGAACAGGGGGAACGTCTAAGGTGGGGGAACGGGAACGGGGGGGGAACGGCACATATCTTAAGTGCCCCAAATATGCCCTGCATGATCAAGTTGCCCCAAAGAACGTCCCTCTAATTGCCCCAATACCCCTCAATGCTCCAAATTGACCCAAATGTCCCAAAATTGACTCGATTACCCCCACAGCTCCAAATTGCTCATGAATTGCCCCAATTATTCTAGTTTCCCTTGAAATTAGACAATATAAATGAATAATTACCTTGGAATTGAGAATAGGCTGAAATTTGATTGTGATTTGCAAGAGTTCATAATGCATCAAATTTGAGCTTTGCATGGACTCCTAATTGGCTTGTGGGTTGTCTTGACACTTTGAATATTCAAAAGAGAGAGAGAGAGAGAGAGAGAGAGAGAGAGAGAGAGAGAGAGATTAGTGTGTGCACATTAGGCAATGGAGATAGGTGAACATGTAGTAGAAGGAGTGTGATATAAGCAAAAAGAAAAAACGTGGAAAAATGTAAATTTTTGGTCAACAGGCCTGGAATGGCTGTTCCAAACAGGGAAAAGCAGGGGGAACGGCAGGGAACGGTAGGGAACGGCCCAGGGAACGGCAGGGAACGTTCCCTGGCCGTTTCACCTCCTCCAAGGATCTGGAACGCGTTAAACCATTCCTATAGGCCGGAACGGCCGTTCCCTGTTTCTATGGGAAAAAGCCATGGAGGCGGGGTGTCGCCATCTGGGGCTGCCTGCCTGCATCATGAAGAACAGGTCTTGGCCGCCCCAAGTGCGCATGAAATAACATCGGAGCTCCTGACAAGCCCTGGACTCGCCTTGCACCTGATCCCATCGGCCTCGAAGGGAGTGGATGATGGAGGTCCAGAGCTCTGCTAAGGTCGCCTGTACTGAAAGTCTCTCTCTGCCGAGCCACCTGACATCGCGCCTTCCAGATATGCCAACCAGTAAGACTCCCTATGATCTCCCATACCTCACAGCGGTCTGCTGTGGGCTCCAGTACCTGGCGGATGGGTAAAGCCTCTAAACCGAGCACTACACACGACCCTACCTCAATAATGAATATCGTATCCTACATCCTGGCCTTATACAGAAGGTGACGGGCCTGGCTGACCGCTTGCCAACAAAAAGCACCCCAAGAGATACATCCAAGGCTGTGCTATGCGGTGAAGGATGCGGCATACTCCTCTCCACACGAGCTATGCCGCCTCACACGACCAAAGGCAGTGCTTTGGGGTCTCCACAGACTGTTGTGTGCAGCACTTACAAACTCCCTCCTTCTGCATCTGGGCAAGCCAGCTTCCCACCGCCAAGCCTCCATGTGCCACCAGCCATAAAAAATACGATACCCTCCTCGGCCTCCAGCTGTCCCATAGGCGGCGCCAGAAG
Source organism: Lygodium microphyllum (assembly GCF_053477565.2). NCBI lineage: Eukaryota > Viridiplantae > Streptophyta > Polypodiopsida > Schizaeales > Lygodiaceae > Lygodium > Lygodium microphyllum. Next base: position 50,227,536 of record NC_141137.1, on the reverse strand, counting down.
GTCCATCGGAACGGCTCCGTGATGCCGTGCTCCGCCCAGTGCCTGCTACATGACGGCGCCCAATCCATATCCTCCTGCATCAATACGTGTCTACCAATCCTGGCAGTGTACTCCATGAACCTCGGTGGCTTCTTGGTGACCACAGTGGCCGGCCAAAGCCACTCTCTCGGATCCCACTCCAACTCATCAAGTGGCCTTCCTTCCCAGATCCAAAGGTGCCACTCCCTGAGCTCCTGCCAAAAGACCAAAGGGTCCAGCCGCCATGTCTTCCCCTGAAGGCCAATCACCCGGATCCTCTTCCATGAAAGGATAGCTATCCCCTCATCCTACTGCCCTCTGTCGAGAGCTAGACGTCCCCCCTTCTGCACGGTGAAAAAGGTCCCAGGTGGAGCACCACCCACTCTTCCTGCCACCTGTAGGGTGATGCCTGCTGGTGAAAACCTTGCGGCCCATACCTCCCCGGGCTCTATCGGCTCTCGTATCGAAGGAACAAGTCATTCTTGAGGTATTGCTGCGTCTATCTCCCTTCTCCTCATCTCCACTCCTCGTTGGCAGCCTGATACTTGTTGCAGCATCTCCTTGTCCACCATCCTGTACACCTCCCGCCATGTCCTGATGGTAGGAGCCATGCCAGCCTGCCAACCAACCCACTGGATGTGGGGGCGCTCGCCAATCTGTGCCCCTTTCCGGTCCCTGACCTGGGGGTTCCAGATCACCGGCTGACGCTCTATCTCCTCCTGACAGCCTGGGGGGCTCTGGATTAGGGCCTTACGGAGGCCCTGCCACATGCGGAGCAAGCTGCGTAGGAAGGGTGATCTAGGGGGGGTGATCTAGGCTGATGTGAAGATCCAACTCAAGGACGGCCTCCACTCACCGCCAAGCCTCGGTCTACAGTCCTTAAGGCCCTCCTGCAATAGGACCTTCCAGGTCTACCCTCCCGATGTAAGGCCGCAAACAACTAGCTTGCCCAAGAGGGCCATACTCTGATACTCTGGGTCTATGATCCCAAGCCCTCCCTCTGACCAATGTCGTATAATGGTCACCCACGCCACCTTGGCCCTGGAATCCCTGGAGCCGTCTGACCTGGACCAAAGGAAATTCTGCACTAGGCGACGAAGCTGCATTACGTAGGATGAGGAGAAGCACCAACACGAGGCGATGTACCAGTCCGTCGCTAGGAGGACCTAGTTAACCACCAAGGCTCGGCCAGCTAGTGAGAGGCGAGCTATGCTCCAGTAGGTCAGCTTCCTCCGAATAGAATCGAGGACTAGAAGAAACTATTGGGCGGGAGTGATGTCGAGTCCCACCTGGAACCCTAGGTACCGGACGGTCTGCCCTCTGCTCACCCATCTAAATCCCAAGTGGACGCCCCACTCCGTGCTAGAGTCCGGGTCTGTGAGGAAACCAATCGACTTTCGCCAATTAATTTTTACTCTCGCTGCAAAACAAAACACCTCAAGAGCCAACCTCACTCTCTCCAGCATCAACTCGTCGTCCTCTATGTAGAGTGTTATATCATCTACATACTCTGAGTCTAACAACTCAATCTCCTCTCTCACTAGAAGTCACAGGCCACGTAATCCGCTCACATGTGACCTGAGGAAGTGAGACATCGCCTCTGCAAAGAGAAGGAACAGGTACGAGGCCAGGGGGCAGCCCTGTCGGACCAATCTCTCCAGCCGAAACTCCTCCCCTCGCCTACCACCTATGAGAACCCTGCTGGTGGCTGATCTGTAAAGTGCGGAGACCCCGCAAATCCAAGCCTGGGAGAAACCCAACCTCACCATGGTGCCCTCTAGGAAATCCCTGTCCACCCTGTCATAAGCTTTCTCAAAATCCAAGAGTAATACGGCCAGTCTTTGCCCACTGTATTGGGCCCACACTGTCACCTCAAAGAAGGTGAATACATTGTCTAGGATGCTCCTATCCTGGACAAAGCCTGTTTGTGTGTCATGGATGATGTCTGGAAGCATGGGGCGTAGTCGCCTACCGATCATCTTTGCCAGCGCCTTATAGGCCACTGACGATAAGGTGATCAGTCTCTACTCGAAAAGCTCCAACCGGTCTCCCCCTTTGGAGAGAAGAATGATAAGGCCTGCCGAAAGATTCCCTGGCATTTGTCCTGAAGTGAAAATCTCATGAAAGGCCATCAGTAGGGGGGTCTTTCACCACTTCCCAGAAGGTAGTGAAGAAAGCCTTAGAGAGGCCATCCTCTCCCGGGCATTTCTGCCCGTCCTGTGTATGGAAAGCCTCCTCTAGTTCCTTCTCTGTGAAGAGGGCTAGGAGGGAGCGTCCCATCTCCTCTGTGACGAGGGACGGGATGTTATCCCAGACCTGCTGTCTACATCGCTGTCCTCGAGCTGAGCCTCTCTCCTGCTGAAAGAGGCGTCTGTAGTAGTCGGTGGCAATCTCCATCACCTTGTCTGGGCTACAACGGGTCCTCCCATACTGATCTCGGAGGCTGCGTATCTGCTCTCCTCAGGTGCGAGGCTGGTGCACCTGGAAAAACTCCCTGCACATCGTGTCCCCCTTCTGCGCCCAGAAAGCTGTTGAGGTGCGGAAAGAGAACTCTAAGCGCCTGTCCTCTAGGCCAGCAATGGCTACTCGCGCACGCACCTCCTATGCGTGGAGAGTGGGATCCCCTGGTGCCTCCTGTAATAATCTTTGCATGGCTGCAAGGTCCCGCCGAAGTGCTCTCTTCTCCTCCTAGCCCTGCTGCCTGGCCTGTATGGCTGCCTCTTGGCAGATTCTACTCGACTCAGCTAGGATCTCTGCAACCTCCTCTGCGATCTGGTCCCTCCTATCCCATTCTCTGGTCCAAATCTACTCTATCTATCTTGTCACCTCCTCCCTCCTATAGATCGAGTCAGGGATCCGACAAGATCATGTATCTAAGGCAGATGCTGGGGGATCTAGTGTCAGGAGAACCGCGCAATGATCGGATAACGTGGTGCCCGCCAACTACCCAATCTGGCCTCCCCGAGAGCCTCCCCACTCTCCCACATAAAACCTGTCCAACCGCTCCAGTAGGACTCCACCTAGCCGCCTGTATCCCCAAGAGAAGTCCAGCGACCTCTCCCTCCTATGAAAGGCAGGGTCTCTCCAGGCATCGCGTGCTCCTACTGCCAGTAGAAAGACCTCCCATGCCTCCTGCTCCTCCCCGGCCATGACCCGGTAGTTTCTCCCTCTACCCTCTGCTGGTCCTCCAAAGCCTCCACATTGTTGAAGTCTCCTCCAATAATCCAGGAGTCCACCTCTAGGAGTCCATCCGCGATCTCTACCCAGAACCTGCTACGTGCCCTAACCTCCGTAGGGGCATAGACATTAAGGACTCCAAGGCACGAGTCCCCAATATCCAATCCGATCCATGAAACCCTCCCTACCGCTATCGTCACGTGGTCTTGTACACAAGCGTAAGATTCGGACCAATAGAGGTGCATACGCCTCCATTCCTGCCGTGGGCACCTATGGCATGCTCCCAATAAGTGTGCGAGCTGCCTAGTACCTTCCCTACCCGTTGGGCCTGGGTGGGGGTGAGCTTGTGCTCCTGTAGAAGTAAGATGTCGATCCGTCCGACAAGGGTAGGTTACAGCTTCTGCCGAACAATCAACTTCTTGGAACCACGTGCCCCACTGTAGTGGAGGCTATTCAAGCTCATGGGGAAACCTGTGACTGACCGAACAGGCATCTGTTCGGTGTGGAGGCTGCTGATGAAGAGGAGAAGCTATGAGGCATGCAAGGACGCTTTGCCGCCGGTCTGGACGGCGAACTCCAATCCCCCATGTTGGCCCTACCCTCGAAGCTCTCCACTATGGAGGGGCTCGAAAGATAATGCTCAAGTGAGGAACCTCGGCACCACCCCACCAGTTAATATCCATCATGCAACCAGGCCACTGCTGTGCAAACAATGCTAGTCCTTCTCTCATCCACTAGCAGGTGTGGTCTGCCACCTAACTCTTCAACTCTTCCTCTATCTATGTTGTCGTCCACTCCTCTGAGTGAGAGGACTGAAGAAAAAAGGTGTGGTTTGGTCCATCTGGTGGCGCTAGTAGATGGACCTTGCCCCTCCTTGACTTAAGAACCACGAAGATCCCCACCTCTAGAGGTAGTGGGAACTCTCGGCGCTCCGCAACTCTTAAGTAGGACCATGGGCCACTGCGGAAGAACTCTTGTGGTAACAGGTGTGCCTGTCTCGAAAAAGCGTAACAGGCGACAGGGGTGAATGAGCTGGTGGCTGTATGGGAGGGAGAAGACTGCTGGTGCGAGGAGGATGTAGGCATGTGTGGCTCATCACCTCCTGTGGGAGGAGGGGGGGTGGGTCTGGGGGGGATCTCCTGAACCAGGTGCGGATCAGGGGGGTGCTCGGTAGGGGGGGTGGTGGGGGGAGGATGATCGAGGGATGGTGGGATGGACGGAAGTAAATGGCGGATGTGGGGGGGACTGGTGGCCCTGGAAATGGGGGGCCGTGAGAGGTGGGTGTGGGGGGCTGTGGGAACTCAGGAGAGGTAGTCTGTGGCGCGGGTGATGGATGTGGGGGGCTACGGTCCTACCGAGTGGGGTGGGCACGGGGGGACTATGGAGTGCTCTGTTGAGGGGGTGTCACTCGCCTACCTACTCCCTGCTGCCGAGGCTGGGTCTGAGACACTGGCTGTGCCCCCCCTGTCGTCTCTCTCTCTGCCGTCTCTAGACCCGCGTGAAGCCATCAGCGTCCACCTGCGGGCCTGTCGGCGGAGCCACCTTGGCTCCAAAACGCGTGCAAACTGCTGCCTAATGCCCAAAGTCGTGGTAGTGCAAACACTGCCCTGGCTACCCCATCACAATGACCTGCTGCCTAAAGGAGTGCCCACCCGCCTCAATCTCTAGGAACTATGGGATATTCTTGATCTCTTTCACTGCCACCCGTACCTTTGGGACTCCTGTCACTACATCCGCGAAGGATGCGGGAAGGATAGTGCCGAAGAGCCGTCCAAAGTCTTCCACCAACTAGCGATACTCTATCGCTAGGCCGAGGAAAAGAAGGGTGACCGGGTGCCGAAGAAACCTGTTGTGGAGTGCAAATGCCTCCACAGTAAAGCTATTGTACCAAGGGACCATGTATATGACCCCCTTCGTGGATGCATATGGTGAACTGGCAAGCAACTCGCAAGTTGCGTCTGCCGAACTGAACCTGACCATGAAAATCCCTTGGCCCATTCGGACTACCTCCACGATCTGCGTTGTGCCGATGCGCAGCGTGGAGTGAAGCCAGTCCCGAAGCTGGGCCCTTACTGGGAATGTCCTACTACCTGACCACAAATCGTTGTTTCCTTTAGCTCCAGCTCCTTAGCTCGGACGGCTAAGAGCTGCTCCTCAGAGAGAATACGCAAGGTGTTTGACTGGGGGACACTCTCTGAGTGCGCCGGCGTCTGACCAAAGGTTTCCATTGCGCAACCCTTCTGAGAAAACTACCAATCGCGTCGCAGTGCTACCTGAGGGGGAAGAGTTGCTGCAGGAGAGAGAGCAATTGGGGGGGGGGGGCGGGGGGGGGGGGGGGGGCGGGGGGGGGGGGGGGGGAGTGTTTTGGAACGGCGGGTCGCAAACGAAGACTGGGTGGCCGAGTCTGTTGGAGCGGTGGAATGGCCGGTCGTGGGCGAAGACTGGGCGGCTGAGTCCGTTGGGTGTGGGGAGAAGGATGGATAGGTGGGGCGGGCTGTCACGAGCCGTCGGGGCGGGCTATCACGAGCCGATGGGGGGAAAATTGTCATAGCGGGCGCTGGTGATGGTGGGACCAATCTGTTGGGGGGGGGGGGGGGGGGTGGGGCCACAGCTTGTGACGTGACGGGCGTGAGCTGCAAGTAATCTTGTTAATATGTGATAGCTTCATCTGTATCGCTGTCTTGGAATGCATGCATATGAAATTCAGACATGCATGTAGGATTGACGTTGTAAATAATAGAATTAACAACAGATTTGAAAAAAATGTTCGTCTACAGCAAGGGTTGATTGATGCATCAGATGATTACTAAATTTGGCTCCCCGTGCATTCAAAATCAAGGGGCAATTTGAGGATTAATGCTGCCGATTCCTGCAGACAGCATAGGATCCAAAATTTTCAGGGATTGTGCCTTAATTTTTGGGATTTGGGGAAATTCCAGTTGGAGGAACTTGTTGGGATTTCGAGTTCTCGGACCAGTCCTCAGTTTCTTAGAGCTTCAGCCTCTCCCAATCGTAATCCACAGACTTTAGGAATAAAAGAAATACCACAAGGGGTGCTAGGGTTTCAGCCCATTCATCATTGTTGGATTATCCCATTTGTTTGGTAGAATGCTGAAATTTAATGCAGTTACTTGTAAATCAAGTTTTTGCAAGGAATGCTGGTTTCATGGTTCCACTGCTCAACTCCCTTAAGTAGGTTCGCCTGAGGCACCTGAGCAAGCCACAATTACAAGCAATTTGCTGAAATTATTCTGAACTGTCAAAATTCAGCAATTATGTCTTCAAGTAGTGAAGAATCTCGTTACAGTGATGCCTTGCTGTCTGAAGAATTTGATTACCATGAAAATAATGCATTGCCCAATCGTGGAATAGAGTCTTAATGTGATCAGCAGCCAGCCAAGTCTCAAAACCTGTTCAGCCAATAAAGAAGCATGTACTGGCAGATCAAGCGCACAAAAAAAGAAAAAAGTAAGCTCCTCTCAATTGCTACCCACATCAGTTCCATTTGAGCCAAGGTCTGTTTTCCTGTCATTTTACACCATCATATTACCATTTCCTGGTTGAATACACATCACACACATGCTTTACATACACAAGGAGATATACTTCCCTAGCAAAAAGAAATTGCCTGTCAGAGTATACAAAACCCAAGTACGTCTGAGTGACTACCTGCCATGGCTGGATCGATGGAAATGCCTCTTCTTAGGCACAGTTGGAACAGCATGCCGGCCATCATAGCTGGGGATTTCCCGGAGCTGCAGGCCTCGGAATTCGAATTGCTGCTCGTCGGAGATGGCGCCTGAGCCGGCAGAATGCGAGATAGGGGCCGCACGCTGCAGGAGAAGATGATTGATGAGAGAGGCCTTGCCAACGCCTGATCTTCCAACCACGCAAACGGAGAAGGTACTACTGGAACTGGTCTGAGTATAAGGGGGCAAGGAGGAGAGGAGCTCCTGAGCTCGGACCCTGTACTTGGCCTGCCAGTCCGCGTTGAGGCGGACAGCGTGAGCTGCTTCTCTGGTGGTCACCATGGCTAGTTATGAGTGACCATGCAGAAGAAGACGACGATGATGAAGAAGAAGCAGAAGACGACTGGCCACAGGGTTGCAGGCACGGTTGTCAACAAGGAATATGTATTTTGGTTGTTGCTATTATCGGACCATATACGGGATAACTTTATAAGACGAGCGAACAAAGCTAAAAAGTCAATATGACTTTTTCAACATTTTTTTTAGATTAAACACAAGCGAACAAAGTAAAAGTCAATATGACTTTTTCAACAATTTTTTAAGATTAAACCTAATAAAGTTTCTTGAAAACTTCCATATGTTGATTGGAGACAAGCCAAGTTGCCCTCAACAATCCATGTTTTTTCTTTTTCTCTCCTCTTTTCTCTCTCTCTCTTTCTAATTTTTTATCATCTCTTTCTCTCTCTCACAATTCCCTATATCTAATTTTCTCTCTGCTTTCTATTTTAATTTATTTTCTCTTCTCTCCTAGTTTTTTTTTCTCTCTCTCAAATTTTCTTATATATCTCTCTCTTTCTCTCCCCCTCCCTCCTCTCTTTAACTTCCCTCTCCCTCTTTTCTTTTTTCTTTTTTTTCCTTTTTCTCTCTATCGCTTTATTTTCTCTTTAAATTTTTTTATTTTCTCTATCACTCTTTTAAATTTTATCTTTCCTCTCTCTATTATTCTTATTCTCTCTCCGTTCATATTTTCTTCTTCTTTTCTCTCTCTTTTAAATTTTATATTTTCTCAATATTCCCTCTCTTTCTCTCTCTCTCTCTCTCAAAGTATATAAATTTTATATTTCCTTAATCTATAATTCCCTCTCTTTATGTTCATATTCTCTCTCTTTTTCTTCTCTCTCTTTTCTTCCTCTCTCAAAAAATATTTAAATCTAAAAAATATATTTCTCTTTTCTCTTTTTTCCCATCTCTCTCCCTCTTTTCCTCTTTCTCTCTCTCCTCTCTTTTCCTTATCTCTCCCTCTCCTCTTTTTTTCTTCTTCTTCTCTCTCTCTCTCTCTCTTTTCATTCTCTATTTATTTTTGTATTTTCTCTCATTTTTTTTAATTTCTCTCTCTCTCTCTCTCTCTCTCTCTCTCTCTCTCTCTCTCTCATATTTTATTTTCTCTCTATAATTCTCTTTCTCTTTGTTCCCCCCTCTCTCCTCTTCTTTCGTTTTTCCTCCCTTTGTATCTTTATCTTGGTTTTTTACTCTCTCTCTCTCTCTCTCTCTCTCTCTCTCTCTCTCTCTCTCTCATGAGAGATGCTAATACTAGTTGTATTGGTTATGGTCTCATAGGCCACTCTAGCCTTTTAGAGACTTTAAAATCTCTCTCTCTCTCTCTCTCTCTCTCTCTCTCTCTCTCTCATTTTTCTTTGTCTCTGTTTCAAGTTATTTTCTCTTGCTCTCTTTTCTCTCTATATATTTTTTCTATCCCCCCCCCTCTCTCTCTCTCTCTCTCAAAAAAGGTTTAATTTTTAAAATACTATTATCTTTCCTCTTCCCCCCTCTCTCTCCCCCTTTTTCTCTTCTTCTTCTCTCTCTCTCTCTCCATTTTCTCTTTAATTTTTTTCTCTCTCTCTCTTAAATTTTATTTTTCCTCTATAATTCTCTCTTTGTGTTTATATTATGTCTTCTCCTCCTCTCTCTCTCTCTCTCTCTCTCTCTCTCTCTCTCTCTCTCTCTCTCTCTCTCTCTCTCTCTCTCTCTCTCTCTCTCTCCTTTTTTACTCGTTCTCTGTCACACTCTCTCTTCTCATTTTTCTTTTCCTCTCTTTCTCGTTCAAGTTTTTTTCTCGCTTTCTTTTCTTCCCATATATTTTTTATTTTCTCTCTCTCTATTTTTTTCTTTCCTCTTTTTCCCTTTCTCTCTCCCTATTTTCTCTCTCTCAAATTATATATTTCACTCTCTCTCTAAGTCAAAAACTATGTCAAAAGAGGTTTAATTTAAAAAAGATTGTTCTCTTTCCTCTTTTTCCACTCTCTCCCTCTTTTCCTCTTTCTTCTTCTTCTTCTTCTCTTTTCCCTCTCTCTCCTTTTCTTCTCTCCTCGATCTTTTTCTTCTTCTCTCTCTCTCTCTCTCTCTCTCTCTCTCTCTCTCTCTCTCTTTCTTTTTTTCCTTCTCTTTTAAAATTTATCATTCCTCTCTATGATTCTCTTTCTTTTCTTATTCTGTCTCTCCCCCCTTTTCTTCTCCTCTCTCTCTCTTCTCTCTTCTCTCTCCCTCTCTAAAAAATTATCAAAAAAACTTTAAATTAAAAAAATTAAATTTGTTTAATTAAAAGGACAGTTTGTATTTAAAATTTTAATCTAATTGTGTGTGTGTGTGTGTGTGTGTGTGTGTGGGTGAGAGAGAGAGAGAGGCCCTACATGTGTGAGAGAGCGAGGGAGATTTAATTAAAAAGGGGAGGGGGAAGAGAAAAGGTGTGATAACACATGAGAGAGAGAGGAGGGAGTTTTAATTTTAAAAAATGGAGGTTTGGAAAATGGGGTAGGTTCGGGAAGCCCTTTAGAGTTTCAGGGCTTCCTAAACCTACAACCAAAATGATATAGTAGTAAGATTTGTACCTTCTTGTTGGTGTCCTACAGCACAAGTTAACACAAAAGAATATAGTTTTTGGTACACTCCATTTCTTGGCAAAACACCATCCAAGAGCTCTATAGGCGAGGGAGATAAAAGTGATATACTACCCAATAAGTTCTAACCCTTGGAAACATAAACAATTGACTTAGACCTACCGACAATAGAAAACCTCAACTTACCCTCAACATGAAACCCATGAGAATCTAGACCTCTTTGATCTCATCTCTATTGATTTGCCTTGCTTGTTGCTACCTATTCTTATAGTGGCTTTGGTGTTATTTCTCTTGCATGCATTGTTAAATGTTTTATTATTTTAAAACACAAAAAGACTCTATGCTAAGGTTAAAAACACCGATTTACTTCTTTTTGGCCGCACATCAAACTTGGATCCAAAGCTTCCATTTTCCTTGGAATCAAGACCTCTTGCCAGTTGAAGGAAACCCTATCCATTTCTTCCATACATACATGCATACATACAATATGTGTTGTGTGTGTTTAATACATATATTTTGAGTTATATGGTCTCATAAGTCTCTCTCTCTCTCTCTCTCTCTCTCTCTCTCTCTCTCTCTCTCTCTCTCTCTCTACACGCCTAAGCACACATAGTTTGTGCTTCGGATGGCCATTGATATTGCGCATCTTGAATGCTAGTGTTAATGATGGAGGATGTTGATGTAGGTGGAGTAGAGATGGTGGGGTGGCAATAAGCCATAATAGTTCCTAGCACATCTTAGTAGGGGGGATTGGCCAAGAGGGACCTACTACCTCATTAAAGGGATCTGGAAACCCTTGAAAGCTCCATGACAAAAATATAAAAGATGAAGGAGATGTATATTAGTTATTAATTTTAGGAATAGCTATTGCTTATATTAATATAATGAATGTTACATTATTTCTCTCTCAAATTGATGGGGTTTTTTGCTAGGGCCATGTACAATCCACCCAATATCTTTATATAATAGATAGCAAAGATGTAGGTGGTGCACCTTGATTGGCATTGCCATTTTAAATAGATCATGGCTTAATTTAAAAGCTTAATTGTTTCCCTAGTGCTCCTTCTTCTAGTTTTGATACCTCACAATAATATGTATGCAATTAAGCACAACATTTTTGTCACCCTTTGTATATACTATATAATAAAGCATTAGTTCTCCAAGACTCAAAGTTTAAGAACAATACATCTCTTTACATGTACATAGTATTATTGGTTCCTTTCAATGCTATGAGGCTATAGAAGATACTTTAGGACACTTGTAAGCCCTGTCTCACCCTTCTAAGTACATATTTATTAAGCCATAACCGCATCTTTAAACTGAACTTGTTGACATTCTAATATCATTAATTTAGGCTTTAAATGATTTATTTATTGCAACATGCTCAATAAATAAACCATGGCATTTTGTCTTCCTCTACACACGCACACACACACACACACACACAAAGATTGATTACATGTGGACATGGCAAAGAGGTCCAAAGATAGTTTACAAACTTGGTTTTGACACACACTCACTCACTCACTCACACACAAAGATTGATTCTATGTGGACATGGCAAAGAGGTCCAAAGATAGTTTACAAACTTGGTTTGTGATGTGATGTGTGTGTGTGTGTGTTGGGGGGGGGGGGGGGGGGGGGCGGTTTGGGGGGCGCAAGCATGCGTATATGGTGTATGTGTAGGTATTGTTGTGCTTGTATGCATACTCACCTAAGGTCCACATTTCAACATCATGTCTTGATTTGTTTGTTGGATGGTGCATATGGAGTATGTTTAGGTGTTGTTGTGCTTTTGAGCATACTCACATGAGGGTTCTAAGAATAATGGTAACCTTCCATTGTCCAAAACACATATATGAATGTTTTCCAAACACTTTCTCTGATACACTCTCTAAAATTGATGATTTGGGTAGGCTTTAAATTGGCAAGTCCAAGACATCTATTAATTTTGAGAACATTTATTTGTGGCAATCTTTATTTAGAATCACATGAAAGAGTAACTTAGGAAGTACCTTTGATTTAAAAGCTTGCAAATAACATCCTTGTCTTACTAATAGGGCATTATTTTACCCACGCACACACCTCTCCCTCCCCCCCCCCCCCCCCCCAAAATATGAAAGAGTATGCATTTCAAGAAGAGGAAAATGTAATCTATAAAACCTTTTTAAATGTTATTGGGGTTTCTAGGGGAAGAAGAAATTTCCATTTTAGGTGATAAACAAACTGCTTGATAAGTTGATCACATCTACATTGAGATGTATATAGTTTATGTCATCAATAAACTTAAACAAGTTAAAAAGTCTCAAGAGCATTTGGAACCCAAAGTACTCTAAATAGTTTTCATAATCGACACTCATAATATCTTGATCTAGCTTGCTCTCCTTTATGTCATGGCCCAATTGCTACATGCTAGTTAGGTGTAATTTTGTGGCTTTCCCATGAGCCATTTGTCCTAGCCCTACATAGCCGTCAACTTTTGTCCCTATGTTCTCTTTTGCTCGTGTGCTCCCACTTTTAGCATACATTCTCACCAATACAGTTATGAGCACAATATTTAGGTAAGCTCCACTTGCAAATTGGACATGACGTATCTTTTTGTGCTTAGCATATCCAATGATTAGAGTGCCATTTTAAGAGACTACATCCCATTGTACAACTTGTCAAACATGGTCCTTCTTTTCCATTAGCCCAAGCATCAAGGCCTTAACATGCTTCTCTAAGGCATTCTCAATTGCTCTTATTCTCTAGCAAGTTTTCAAATTATAATTTAAGGTGGTTACATATATGGGAGAGGTCCATTTCATGCATACCACAAAAGCATTTCAAAGGGACATCATTATATCTCTATATATTGAGTGATTTGAGGGATCTAAGAGACTACATTTGGTACTAAGAGTTCATAAAACACTTGATTATGCTCTAGAGATTGCAAGGAACATGCTCAACAATGCACTATCTAGCACAATATTATCACTCTCAATTAGCTCCACCATTTGGACCTTGTCATGTATCTCTTTGCTGTGAGGAGAAGGAGGTGAGACTTGATGATGATGATGACAATGATGATGTTGTTGCCCTACACATGTGAATGTGCAAACATTGGCATGTATCTCATCACTTTACTTATGAGAAAAATATATGTGCTAATAGAGAGAGAGAGAGTGTGTGTGTGTGTGTGCGCGCGCGCGTGAGCACATGCGTGCCTTGCCATAGCTAGATGTATAGGCTACTCCGTACATGCAAAAGTGTTGATGGGCTCTTGTGCAAGCGTCCTAGAGAAAGGCTTCACCATAGTAGATATCCTTCATGTGCATCCATGTGCTCATTCTGATATGCAAATGCAGCCCCACCCCTTTCCACATGTTGCCTACATGTGCTTAGTCCAGTCTGCAAATATGGTCTTGTCCCTATTCCATGCTTGTTGCCTATAGGTAGGGAGTTGTGACATGGCACGCATGCACGCATGCACGCACACGCACACGCACACGCACACGCATGCACATGCACGCGCATGCACACGCACACGCACACACACACACGCACGCGCGCGCGCGCACACACACACACACACACACACACACACACGCATGCATGCACGCATGCACGCACACACGCACGCACACGCACACTCACACGCACACACACATGCACGCGCATGCGCATGCGCACACACACACTAGAGAGAGGTGGGAGGGGAGGGGTGAAGAATATATTTTATTTTTTGTGTTGTTTCGCCTTAGCTCCTTTTACAAATCATGGGAAGGCCCACCTCTATGGTGGGACAAAGAGAGAAGAAGATGAAAGAAAGTGAACAAAACCCTGCTTATGTGGTGCAAGAGAGAAGAAGAAGAAGAAGAAGAGAATACATTTTCTTTGTTTGGAATGCTCTCAAGTTTTTTGAAGATCGCTCATCTTATTTTTTGAAAGTTGAAAAAACATTGAAATAAGTGCCTAAATTTTATGAGCATCCAATTAGGTTCAGGGGCTTTAAAATGGAGCTTTAGTGGTAGGGATCTTCGATTCATGATCATCAAACCAAACATTTAAATAATATATAGAAAAGTCTAGGCACTCTGCACCTAGATTCTCACTTGGAATCTGCCCTCTAGTTTAGGTGATCAATAGGGTTGATCTTTCTTCCCCCAAATTTGGGGGCAATGGAGGAATTCTAGATCGGCCTTTCAAAGACTTGTGTAGGCTAAAAAGGCACCTCTTGGTAGGTAAATCTCCACTTTTTTCCTGTGGATGCCACTTATTTCACTGTGGACACGGCATCATGTTGTCTCAAACCTATTCTGAAACCCTACGAACACCTACATGTGCTATCTAGAGACCTACAAGTATTTCCCTTCATGTTTGCTCACCTATTTCTCCATGGCTTGTGTGCTTTTAGTTTGGGAAAGGTAGCAGCATGCATTCGTTTGTATGCAATTACTCTTGTTGCCACAATATATTTAGTGTCTTATTGGAATTTTCCCTCCATGCATGTAGCATGCATTCCTTTGTATGGAATTGCTATGATACTAAATTCTTGAGGTAACTATAATCATCCTCTTGCAAGTACCACAAAGGCAATCATTGCCACTGTGAAAGAGATATTCTTCAGCTCCTACTCTGGATGTCATGGTACCATACAACATGATTGCACCTACATGAAACATGCACTTGTTTGGTGTAGTAGTAGTCATAGGTTATATCATCCACAACATGCCACAATTGCAATTGCTGCTCTTGTCCACTTCTTCACCCGATCTTCCTACAAAGTTGACACCTTGCTTATGTCTGAGGGATCTTCATAAAGTGTCTCACAATTGAAATCTAGAAAAGCTTTTCCTTTTGACTAATGATTGACTTTAGTAGCATGCATCATTATGTCATTGGACTTTCTTATCCCTTTTGCTTGGTGCATGCATGATTTGTATTGGCATTTGCATTTAGTCATGCATTGTTAATATTGATAAATGATATTCTAATCTCTGCCTACTTCACGGGCTTTTGGATGCTGCTGGTGATTGGAATGTGGGTGTGATGTAGCATCGGATTTTTGTTCATTGCACCACAAGGGATTATTCTAGTTATTTCTTGATTTTAATAATCAACACCACCTTCAATTGTTCCATGCATCATCTAATTTTTTTTCCTATGAAGTCTTGGTATAGATGACATACTCTTTCACGCTTTGTTCAACTATTTTGTTGTGCAAGTGTTGCTTGCAACCTTGGACATGTTGTTGTAGATGTTCAAATGAGCAGTTTGTTGAGGTATTGTGTTGGCATGCTACAACCATGTGGTAATTTGTCTTTGTGTGCTTATTTGCTTTGTTGCACTGATCAATGATATATAATAGTTTATAATTTTGTTATGACTAATGAGCGTGATGTATGTGCTCAATGCAGTGATGAATAATTAGTTTATTTTGCTTACGCACTATTTTTTAATTGTGGACATTGTTTTATGCGTTGGAGAGGTGCAAGTAGTCATAATTACAATGCTAAGCTCATTTTTCTTTTTCATTGGCTTCTCTGCGGGGGATGTCTTATGCATTGAAGAGATGCAAGCATTCATAATTTGACCAAATAAAATGAGTAAGAAAGTGGGTGTTCCAGATGTTGGGGGATCCCCAATGAAGGGATAACTGTACAGAAAGACCACATGTTTATATATTAACAAAATCTAAGGAGATTTCAAATTGGATGTATTGAAAGTATATCGAGGATCCCTAATACACATAAGATAATATACCCTCAAACATATAAGGGATGTGAAGTACTATTGGAATTTGTGGGAGATCTTGTGTTATGTGTGGTTTCACAAGGGTTTTCGTATTGCAATAAATGATTCTTGGAAAAAAATAATTGCCAATATAGTTTAGGGTTCAAAATTTTGTTATTTTGAAATTAATAGCTGATTGGTGAATATTGTTGGAAGGGGTTTGTTTTTATTGCCCTTGCACTTCACTTGTTTGTGCATGTTTGGGAGTCCTATTTTGAGGTTCTTTGTGGCTAATTGAGGATTTTTAAAAAAGTATTATTCGTGTGGTATTTGGTGCTTCGTGAGTTCGTTTATATCGAGGATGGAGTAGGGTTACTATTGTGCATGAGGGTCATTGGTTTGTACTGCCCTTGCATTTGGATTGTTTGTGTGTATATGCATATTGTTGTAATCTTCTTAGTGGTTGTTTGTGAGACTTTATCATTGTTTGTTACTCTAGCATTATATTATTGAAGAGGGTTCCTTGTGTACTTTATGGTCAATAATAATGCTATTTGTTGCACATGAACTTTAATTGTTTATGCATGTTTGGGAGTCTAGTTTTATGGTTCTTTGTGGTTAATCATGGATTTTTTTGAGTCTTATTTATTTGCTATTTGGTGCTTTGTGAGTTTGTTTATACTTGGTGCTTTATGAGTTCATTTATATCTAGGGTGGATTAGGGTTATTGTTGCATGTGAGGGTGGTTAACTTGTACTACCTTGCATTAGGATTGTTTTTGCATGTGCAAGCATACAGTTGTAATCTTCTTAGTGGTTGTTTGTGAGAATTATGGTGGCTTGTTAGTCTTGCAACAAGTAATTGATGAGGGTTCCTTGTGCACTTTAATTGATAAAGCTCCTTTATGGGCCAATGTGATACTATTGCAATATGTGCTTTGGCCACCACTATGTTACATTTACTAACTATTGTACCCTCCACAATATAAACATGGGTTTCACATTGAAGTTGTTGTCAGCACTTGTTGTATTTGCAAAGATGGATGAGTTTAACAATACCTTGCCCCCTTTTGTTCTTAGTGCACCACCATCATTTGGGAGTGTGGGCCAAGACATTGACAATGGACTATGTCCCCTCTACCCAATATAATGTAATGCCACCTAACATGTCCTTCACATCCATGCTTCATGCTCCATGGGCTTTTTGACAAAATGCCTATCACCCCACCCTCCACATCTGCTTCACACGTGTCTAACAACATCCCTTGTTATGACCATAGCACATATCCAACCATTGGCATGTTGGGCACAACAGGCCTCATAAAGCTTACATATGACCTCTCTACCTTAGCATTGCACGCATGTGGCATTTTTAAGAGCAAAAAGCGGCCACGTTTGCTAGCTCCAACCATAGATGTTGACACAAATCCACTACCCTTGTCAACTCCATTGCAACATGTCGATATGCCTTCCTCTTCATCTATTGATGACGATGACGTTAACAAGAAAAAATGCCAACTTTCGGGAGATACAGAGACATCAGTACTATTGAAGCATTATGAGGAGCGTTGGGCACACATTTATAAAGGAAACTTTAGACCAAAGGATTGGGATGCTATGCTTGACAATGTCAATGGTGAGATAGGTGCCACTCTCACGGTTGACCAGGTCAAGCATAGGATGAACACCCTATGAAAAAAGTATAGGAAGGAGAAGAACAAGTCCTCCGCATTAGATGGTGTTCCCTCTACATGTGGCAGTACTTTGATGTACTAGATAGCCGATGGTCGCACACCCCTCACTGCATCAAATTCCTAGGGGGTGTTGACAACATTAGTATTGTTGCACAGGAGATCACAGATAATCCCCCAACACCCAAGAAGATAAAAGACAAAGGAACACATGCAGACAAAGAGAAGGATATGTTCCAACTAAGTGAGGGTGTGAAGGGGCAAAAAGTAAAAGAAAATAAGAAGGGTTTCTTCACCTCGATCTTGAAGGCATTGGGCAAGGGAATGGAATAGATGCATGCAACTATGCATAGCATAGCTGAGGCTTGGGTGGCACATGAAGGAAAAGTGAAAGAGCGATGTGAATAACATGATGAAAGGGTGCACCGAATGCAATTTGATGAAGAGACAAGGCCCATGGAGATGTATATGAAGATGCAGTTGGAACTCACAAAGCTTTTTGCCAAACAAAAGGTGACATTGTAATGCATTGTATTCGCAAAAATGAGAGAGAGAGAGAGAGAGAGAGAGAGAGAGAGAGAGAGAGAGAGAGAGAGAGAGAGAGGAATGAATTATATTAGTAAGTTATGTGTTGTTTTTTGTACATAGGATGAATAATGTTACAACACTGTCACTCTTAGGCTCCATGCTTTATGCATGAAATTGAGGCCTACATAGAAGAATGAGTTGGGAGGCTAGTGTAGACAAAGTAGATGATGAGATCTTATTGATATGTGCTTTATTTATCATTGGGCGTCATTGTTTGCATTGGTGGAGGATGGTGTCATAAAGTACTCCTTGTACCTACGGTGGTGCTTTCAAGGTAGGTTTCCTTTTAGAACAACATCCATTCTCAAATATGGTCCAATGCACTGTTAGAGAATCAACATCAGTAGGTGACACACTATTGCATGTCGTACAAAGCATTCCATGAGTTGAAAATTTGGATTTAGCCACATTTGCCATGTTCAAACCAAAAGACCCATGTTAGAGACCCTATAGAAGTGGATCTAGCTTTAGCATGTGTGTTATGGCAAGAGCACATGGATCAACCACGAAAATCATGGCAGAACTATTTGGGATAGGCGAATCAACAATTAGGAAGTATGTAGAGCCAATAGTCAACATATTGTGCACCCCATCTATGTTTGTTAGGAACCTGATAACCATGATAGGCGAATCAACAATTAGGAAGTATGTAGAGCCAATAGTCAACATATTGTGCACCCCATCTATGTTTGTTAGGAACCTGATAACCATACCAACCAACGAACGCTTGAGGACTATAATCAAGCAGTTTGAGGAGCTCACTTGTCTTCCAAACATGTGTGGAGCCATTGATGGCACCCACATTCACCTACAAAAAAACACCTAAGCAAAAATACTTCAAAACAAAATAAGTTTGTATGCATGGGTTTCACTCATTATTATTGCAAGGAGTGGTATGTTCTAGAAAGTTGTTTTGGAATGTTGTGTGTGGTGCCCTTGGCATGACATAAGACTCCACCAACTTCAAGGGCTCAAAAGTGTTTCAACAAAAAATGGAGTCTTGTGAGGTCCTTAGTGAATCAATCATACAAGTGCAAAACCATGAAATCAAACCATACCTTGTGGGAGACTCTGCATATAAGCCCACCACTTTTTTGTTGAAGGTATTTAAGTTGAAAGTAGGCCACAACCTCAAACGAAAAAACAAGTTTGACAAGCAAATTGCTAGAAGTAGAGCAAAGGTTGAAAATACTTTTTATAATTTGAAAAATCATTGGAGGATTCTCAGGCAGTTGAATGTGTCACTACCATTCGCTTTGAAGGTGGTTGCTATGTGTTATGTTTTGCACAACTACGTTCGAATAAGAGGGGAGGTAGAGCCATTCGAGCATGAAGATCCATACTTGAATGGAGAGACAGGCAGAGGACCCAACAAGGTGGTGCTGAAGTTGTATGGATCACAAAAAGGCAATGGATCTACCTCCATTGAAGTCTTAACAAACTCTTCCAATGGAGTAATAGATGGTATATCAAGAGATGAAGAAGCTATCAAACAAATCTTTCTTAAGAAAACAAAGGCATAGTCATGACAGTGGGCATTGTAAGCCAACTTCCGAAGGAAGCAAAGTCTTTGTCAATTGGTGAATACCTCTTCCCTAAACCTAAATTTATTTCTGAAATTACCTTTGATAGTGAGATAGAAGCATGGATGTACTTTTCTCCCTGTTACATAGCCATAGCAGAGCTAGAAGAAGAGACATGAGCAAAAGTAGAGACAGACTAAGAAGCAGAAGCAGAGGATATAACAGACAGCCTGTTTTTCTCTTACAGAGCCCCCACCGAGGCAAAAATAGAATCTGAAGAGGAGGAAAATAACAATGTAGAAGAAGACTATGAAAGTGAGCTAAACAAGTCTATCCTCCCAATAGAAGGCAAAGAAATGAATTAAGAAGAATAATCCTTCCTTTGGCAGTGGTTCTTGCTGCCCTAATCCACCCTTCTCACGAGAAGATGATGTCAATGCACCTTGCCAACAACCCCCAGTTCGGCAGCTCAAACAGAATGTAGAAGGTTCCTGTTATGTGACATTCTTGGATGCATCCTCAGAAGACGAGTCCTCAAGCCAAGAAGTAACTTATCCTCAAACTAAATTCAAAACCACTCTAATACCCTTTCAGCATCCCAAGGAGCAAGCTAAGCCTGCAATGGAAGAGAAACTTGGTTCCCAAGAATCATCAGAAGAGGAGACTTCTCCCTTGAAGGAGTTAGATTTGTACCCATCAAAAGCCATCAGTGGAACATTCATCCACTAAGTGGAAGGAGAAAAGCAATTAAGGTTTGTGGATGCAGAAAGTACTGAACATCACTTGAAGGTGGGTATAAATCTTCCAAAAGAAGAACTATTTTTGTGAGACCTATTGAAGGAGAACTTGGATGTGTTTGCATGGTTGTACAAAGATCCAAAGGGGATTGATCCCACGATGTGTCAACACCACATTGACCTAGAGCCTGATTCCAAACATGTGAGGCAAAGATAGAGGCGTATTAATCCAAATTACTCTGCTCTAGTGAAGGCCGAATTGTTGAAGCTCCTAGAAGCTGAGTTTATCTATCCAGTGGGTAATAGTGAATGGGTTTTGCCCATTGTGGTAGTACCCAAGAAGAATGGAAAGCTATGAATATGTGTGGACTTCTCAAAGTTGAACTCCAAGACCAAGAAGGATCATTTCCCTATCCCTTTCATAGACCAACTGTTGAACACAGTGGTAGGCAATGAGCTCTATTCCCTCTTGGATGGATTCATCGGATATAACCAAGTCCAAATCGCAGAAGAATATCAATCCAAAACAACCTTCACAATAGAATGGGGAACCTATGCTTACATAATGATGCCATTTGGGCTCTATCTAACGCCCCTGCTACATTCCAACGAGTGATGATGGTCGCATTCCAAAACTATTTTCATGACTTCATTGAGGTGTACCTAGATGACTTTTGTGTTTATAGCCTATCCCATGAGCATTGGGGATACCTAGAGCAGTGTTTTGACATATGTCAAGAGTATGGGGTTTCTCTCAGTCCTCCCGACAAATGCATCTTTGGTGTCTTGTCAGGAGTTCTTCTAGGCCACATTGTCTCTGCATAGGGGATAGCAACAGATCCTACCAAGATTGAGAAGATTACTACCTTAACAGTGCCAACCAACCTTAAACAATTGAGGGGATTCCTTGGCCATGTAGACTATTATAGAAGATTTATTGCACACTTTGCAACAAAGTTGCATAAAATCCTTAGAAAAGATGTAGAGTTCACATGGAACATTGATTGTGACGAGACATTCAAAACCCTAAAACAGTGTTGACTGAGGCACCCATCTTGCAACCTCCTAATTGGATGAAGGAGTTCCATGTGCACACTGATGCATCAATCAAAGGCTTAGGTGCAGTCTTATGCCAAAAGGGCCCCTTGGAGTTAGATCAACCTATCTGTTATGCAAGTTCGAAAGTAACCGACAGAGAACGACACTACACAGTGATGGAGCTTGAGTGCCTAGCAATGGTGTTTGCCTTAGAGAAGTTCTGATACTACCTATTATTGATGTATTTCAAATTGTATGTGGACCATGAAACCCTATCCTTCTTGATGAACAAGGCAGATGTGAAAGGAAGAATAATGAGATGGCTTCTTTTGTTTCAAGATTTTGACTTTGAAGTGGTTACCAAACCCGATCCCTCTCATGTTCTGGCTGATCATCCATCACGAATCCCTCAGAGCGATGAAGAATAGCAGGATGATCCAGACCTTCTTGATGCTTCCCTATTTCTAGGTGAAATTGTTACCCCATGGTATGCAGATATAGCCAACCTCATGGCAACCCAACAGTATCCCCTGGTATCTCAAGTCGTGAGAAGAAGAAGCTTCTGATAGAATCAGCCCCCTACACCTAGTTAGGGGGTGCTCTATACAAGAAAGGTAAATACAAAGTATTATGAAGATGTGTTATAGGAGAAGACATTGGAATTGTGCTAAAAGAATGCCATGAAAAGCCATGTGGCAGGCATTTCAGAGGAGAAGCGACAGCCAGAAAGGCCTTGCTCGCAAGATATTGGTGGTCGACCCTCCACAAGGATGCCTATGACTATTGCAAACGTTGTGATGCTTGTTAGAGAATGGGAAAGCCTACCAAATCCATCGCCATGCCATTGCAATCCATTATTTTCCTAAAGCCGTTTGAGAAGTGGGAAATCAACTTTGTTGGTCCCATTGATTCACCAACTAGAAGGAAACAAAATAGATACATCTTGGTCTGTACAGACTACATGACAAAGTGGTGTGAAGCCAAAGCTTTGAAGCGGGATGATAGCAATAGCATGGCCTTGTTCCTATATGAGAACATCATCATCCATTTTGGCAGTCCCCTAGAGCTCGTCCACTGATAGAGGTACTCACTTTCTTAACAAGATTATGGAATAATTGACAAAGTTGTACAATATTTGCCATCGTAAGTCCATACCCTATTACCCTAGACCCAACGACCAAGTGGAAGTTACCAATCGCATCCTTTGCTCAATCTTGATAAGAACGATTGCTGCACATTGTCGTGATTGGGACGATTGACTTAGAGAGGCCCTATGGGCGTATAGAACCTCCCATAAGGTTGTTACATGATAGACCCCTTTCTAGTTGGTGTATGGAATAGAAGTTGTCTTTCTTATTGAACTAGAGCTATCCTCTCTGGGCATGGCCATCAAAGAACACTTGGGAGATGACGAGTCCCCACAATGCCATCTCTTGCACCTGAAATGTCTAGATGAGACTCACAAGATGGCCCTACAGTGCATGGAAGCCACGCAAGCTCACAGAAAGGCCTATCATGAGAGCTTCATCAAGTAGAAGGAGTTCAAAGAAGGTGACTTAGTCCTAGCCTATGATTCGTGATTTGGTAAGTTTTCAGGCAAGCTTCAACAATGTTGGATGGAACCCTATAAGGTACT
This sequence comes from Lygodium microphyllum, assembly GCF_053477565.2. NCBI lineage: Eukaryota > Viridiplantae > Streptophyta > Polypodiopsida > Schizaeales > Lygodiaceae > Lygodium > Lygodium microphyllum. The sequence goes on along the minus strand of NC_141137.1, from coordinate 50,204,831 downwards.
CGCCGTCAACCCTAATAGCTCTATCCAAGTCTAGACACTTGATGCTTCGGATGATTCCTTCCTGATCAATAGCTATCCTGAAGAATTACTTTCCTCCTTGGGGATCCTGACAATCACAGGCGACCGACCCTCTCCCCCTTTGGTGTTGCACTATAATTCTTCTGATGCTACTTCTAATAGCTATTCTTTGGCTACTAATGATGAGGCCGATGCAATTCTTTGTCCCCTCAACTCCACATTCTGTCCTTGTTCTCTCACCCTCTATTTTCAATCAATAGTTGTGGTGAGAATGGTTTTGATACATGGTAATTATGCCATTCCTTTCCTTATGAAAAAAAAAAGAAAATAAATATATATTGGTCATGGGAGAAAAGGACTTAGGTCCTTGTCATGCCAACCTATTCTTTGAGAAAAGGTGGCAACATCCTTGAGAGTAGGAGAAATAAAAAACAAAAAAACAAATTGCTATGGGAGAAAAGGAAGACATTCCTTGTCATAGTAGGCTTGCTTCAAGAAAAGGTGGCACACACCCTTGGGCATGAAGCTGATTGTGGAAAAGGTGGTAACACCCCACAGTTTAGGATAACTGAATCACCAGTAGATCTTTTCCAAAAGCAATTCAAAGCTACCTCCCTTGGTGTACTATCTTTGCAACTTCATAAGTTCGTCTTACTCCTCCAACAAACAAGGTTTCTCCTATGCAATCCAATCACTAGACTTGTTGGCTACTTCCCTGGGTATGCCTCTTCATCAACCAATCCATGTTGACATTATCAACCAGACGAAGCTGATCTTTATTAACAAACCTTGAGTGATGTGAGCTTTCATCCTAACCGGATGGGGATGTGAGTATGGGCTGTCCTTTGTAATCATCAACAGAGTGTGAGACAATGGGTGGGATGAGTGGCCAGTCTTTTCTCTTTATATCCAAGAGAGAGGTGAGATGAGTGAAAGGAGTGTTACATGCACAGGATGGGCCTCTTAAAGCACAAAGCACATAATTATTCTTGTGCACGGCACTATAAGACTCCTTGGCCTTCCTTCTTGCACGTATGTTGGCACAGGGTGGGTTGCACTTTTGCACCATCAATTGTACACACAAGACATACAACCTGTGCACAAGTTTCCATGAGGATTCAATCAACGGGATGTGTGAAAATTAGTTGCCCTCTTGTTATCATCAACAGATCGTGAGACAGAGAGGGGACTGAGTGTGATTGATTTCTGTTTCATCAACTGAGAGGTGAGGATTGAGGGACGTTCCAACACTTGGAGACATGTACATTCTCGTTTCCATATGCACACACGGGATACATCTCCTTGCCATCACTTTACACCTCATTCTCTTTGGTGCATTGCACAATAAGGCTCCATGGCCTTCCTTTTTACACCTATGCCAAATGGGTTGGGACACATTGATGCACCATCAATTGTGCACATTGGCATACTCCCTTTGAACCATTCCCTTTGTCACTTTCTAAAATCGATGTGAGCTATGGGTTTCAATCATTATTTTTTGAGTGATGTGTATCATGGGGTGAGCGACTGCTCTATTGTTTTCACATAAGTGATTGTCGAGATTGAGTGTTGTATACCTTGCCACCATTGACAATCTAACCAATATTTCCACAACAAAACTACCTCCCTGGGTGCTGCTGCATGGTCCCTATCATTCTAGATGATTGTGTTGTGGCAAGCTCTGGTACCTCTCCTATCGGACGACTACACTCCATGCGACATTGACGGTTTCTCTCGATTATCTACAAATCGGGCCAAGTTTCTCTAACCCTACCCTTTTTGATTTCAAGAGTTAGTCATGTTTTAAGTGTGGGGACATACATGTATGGGTTATGATCTCATTCTAGGCCCATGTTGCATTGATAATCTGATTTATTAAGGTCCTAAGTGTGGGGATGCGTCCCTACACATTTGTTGTGCATACCCTTTTGGAAGCATTCCTATCGGACAATTTGAGAATAGCAAGTCTTGGTCCTTCCTAATGGGGTCCCTTCCCCACCCACCCATCCTCTTTTCAACCCGTTTTGGGGTTTTTTCTTGCCCGTTTGCCTTTTTCCTTTGTTTTTCCACTTTTCCATGTGAACACATTCTATGTTTATCAAACTTACAATATGAGCTTAGAGCCCTGTTTTTCCCTTCAAATGGCTACTTTTTATTTTTAGAGCCCCCTATTCTGAGCCACGGATCATGAGTTATTCATTTTTGAAGAATTTTCTACCCATTTAGCGTGTTTCTATGCGAATGTGCCTTTTTCACTCGGAATAGTGATTTGATGTGACAGCCCTGACCTATGCTTTCCCTTGGCTATCTTTTCTTTTTATTGCCCTTCATTCCAATGTACGGTTTGTTCGTGATTAATTTTTTTGTCATTTCGGGTATTCTCGA
>NC_141137.1:48282428-48287428 GCF_053477565.2 Lygodium microphyllum | reverse complement strand
TCTTGCCTTGGTTACGGCTGGCCGCGGAAGATCTTGTCCAATTTTGTCTTCTCCTTGTCGGGCAATCTCCCACCGAGTCTCGTTCCTCCCACAACTCTAGCTTCTCCGGGTCTGTCTGCCCCTCTCAGCTCTCCCTCTCTTGGCTCGTATAGTCAGCTCCTGTCTGTCTCAGGGGGAGAGAGGGGGGGGCGGGGGCGCGCTGGAGATGGCTGATCGTCATATAAATCCTATGCTTACTAACAATAATCAACAGCAGTCGAGGGGTCCGTCTGGCCTTCCTCTCATCAACCACCTTCTACAACACACCCTCCGCAGCCTCTGCCACTCATCTGACCCTCACTGGGTCTACTCTGTCTTCTGGAGGATCTTGCCAAGGAACTACCCCCCGCCTAAGTATATCATCAAACCTCTCTCTCTCTCTCTCTCTCTCTCAATCACATCATCGTTGCTAATTGAGCCTCTCCTTTCATAACTATTAGCATCTTATTATTCGAATTCTGTCATACTATTCCTCCCCATGATCACTGCCACTCATCCATGCTAATTGGCTGGTCATGCAGGTGGGACTCTCAAACAGGACCCTTTGACAGAAGCAAAGGTAACAAACGTAACTGGTAAGCTTATGTCAAGTTGAATTTCTCATCCAGTTTTTGAGATAAAGCAACATGTATTGAACTTCTTTTTTTCCCCCTAGCCACTCAACAGACATTGATCAATCGATATTCAATGGGTGATATAATTTAGCCAATTTGCTAACCTGGCAGCTCTTAATATTTTCCTCAAAATTTGTGTATGCAGGATTTTGATGTGGGAAGATGGATATTGCGACTTTGCTGCGTGCTGTAAAGACAGTGGAAGCGTGGTGAAAGAGGAGCGAAGAGAGCAGAATAACACAGTCATCTGCCATGCTAATGGTGGAGATCATCGTCATCATCATGCGGAGGAAGTGCAAGATCACAGCCCCACTTCTTGTTGCAGCTTGCAACCCGAGCTCTTCTTCAAAATGTCTCATGATGTCTACAATTACGGGGAAGGGTGAGCTCGAATTGCTCTTGATCAAGTGCCCTCCGTTCGATAATGAATCAGGCATAAATGGATTGACTATAAAATAGTTAAACCCTTTACAGCATATCAATTAGCACTAATCGAGGAATGAATGAGCATTTATAAGCTAATCTAGGTAATTTTTACTGTATGGATTATCAAGCTAGCTTGGGGTTGCAAACTGCATAATCACTGTCCAACGAATGTAAATGCACGAGGCACTATTAGCATAGAGAGAGCGCATATCAATTAGCACGAATCGAGGGATGAATGAGCATTTATAAGCTAATCTAGGTAATTTTTACTGTATGGATTATCAAGCTAGCTTGAGGTTGCAAAATCACTGTCCAACGAATGTAAATGCACGAGGCACTATTAGCATAGAGAGAGCGCGCGAGCGAGCGAGCGAGCGAGTAGTGGTAGTGCTGTTGTTACTTTGAATGTTATTAAGCAGCTTAATTACAAGTATCCACGACGTATCTTATACATTGATTGGCTGTGATTACATTGATGTATTATATGTATAATTTCTGTGTAACGGGCATGTCATTGTATGTGGTAATTGTTGACGCCACAGGCTGATGGGAAAGGTGGCAGCCGATAACAGCCACAGATGGATTTATCGCGACCCTTCCGATCAAGACGTTGCATACGTATCTCCTTGGCAAGGCTCTCTTGATTCTGTAAGCTATTATGATTGCCCTGATTTCTTGTAGTTACGGTACAGAGATTTGCAGTCGACCAGCTTTTGAAGCAACGTAACAAATCAGTAGTTGCTAACTGATTGGCATCAGCTTTTATTGAATGGCTCGGAACTGATTAAGAGTTCATATATCTGCTCTCCATAACTATAACGAATAAATACAAGTTTTGTCTCTTTGTATGTTTTATTTAATGTCAGCCGATCAAGTATTGATCTTCTTTTGTTCCTTTGTTTACCTTTTTCTTTATGTTGCTAGCATCCTCACACATGGGAGGCACAATTCAAAGCCGGAATACAAGTAAGGCTCCAGTCCTAAGCCTCTCTCTCTCTCTCTCACACACACACACACACACACACACACACACACACACACACACACACACACATTTATAACAAGAACTAAGGCTCGTTAAGCCCTCTTCTACACCACACTCACATTTATATAACAAGAAATATTATTACAATGCACCACTTAGTTGCATTTAAACCATGGGCATTGCTCATGATTGTAATGTTGATTAAGATATGGCCATGTCACATGTGTACACATTTACACCACATACACATTTATATAACAAGAAATATCATTATAATGTACCACTCAGTTGCATTTAAACCATGGGCATTGCTCATTGTAATGTTGATTAAGATATGGCCATGTCACAAGTGTATACATTTGGATGACCATGCATGCTTGCTTGTAGTTTCCACAATACTTTTGGCTTTCTCGAAACTCAGTTCAGTATAGCACAAGATGTAAACCAAAACCTTTGTATCATTTGCATGAGTTGCTAGTGGCTAGGTGATGATATCATAGAAAATACATGGGATGAAGTTAGTATTGTTTCACCCTAAGGAATCATTAGATTTACTTGATGTTGGCTATCTTAACAGACTATTGCAGTTATAGCAGTTGGGGAGGGGCTTCTGCAATTGGGATCGACCCTCAAGGTTAATGGCATCTATTTTTGTTATATTAACCCTTTTATATCTTTGAACATGATAAGTGAAGATAGTTAAGGGGAAGGGATACAAGGTACTCTTGAGACAATTTTTGAAGTGATATATGCCCCTCTTATCCAATTTCTCTTAACTTCTTCGCTTTCGCAAGTATTGTATGTTTTTCATGGGGGAGGGGGAGGAGCTTCACTTTGACCTCTCCTTTCCTATGCAGATTATGGAGGACCTTAATTTTGTGATAATGCTCCAAAGGAAGTTCAATTATTTGCAAAGCATCCCCGGTGTATTTGCGCCGCACCCGATGGCAGAAGTGCTAAGGATGAATGGCCTACCGTCTCCATCAATGATGTATCAATGCAATAGTCCAAGCATAGAGTCGAAATTGAACAACAATGTGATGGGTGTAGGAGTGGGGAACTTGTATGGGGCAAAGAACTCCTACCTTGGTGTCAAGAGGCCCTTAGAAGGATCTGGGGACACATGCAATGAAGACTATACCAAGGCCGCTAACATCCTACTTAGCGAGCTTAATCCCTCATTATCATTAATTCCCAAGCTGGCACACAATGATATCAACGAATATTGCGTCCCCTCATCCAATCACGTGCTCCCCTCCATGTCGAGCCTGCAGGCCCTTCTCTCGAAGCTTCCGGCGGTGACGTCATCCACGGTTAATCAGTGCGAGATTAGTGCAAAGCCTGGCCCGGCGATGCCGTCCAAGCTGGCCAGAGGGTCGTCGACGGCTGGAGATGGCGCCACGTCGCCACCCGTGGTGGTGATGAAAAGGGAGGACAATAAATCTAGCAGCAACAATAATTTGATGAAAATTGCGGACAGCTGGCCCCCGGACGCCACCTTAATCGACTCCCTGCTGGGCTAATTAATCCGGATTAAGACCTTAACCACTCCACGCCCTTTGTAACTAATGTACGTAGTCATCGTTATCATCATCATTATTATTATTAGAAAATGCGTGTGTGGCGTACGGCAATATATATACCAATCAATGCTTGAATGCTTGCAAGTTGTGTCCAGCATTACTTTCGCGTAGCAAGCGAAGGTCAATTTGGTTTCAAGGACAGCTCCGGTCTCCTTGCCTTTCCCCATTACGTTCCGTCCCTTTCTCTTCCTTTGGTTTCCTCCCCTTAACCCTTAGACCCCAATGGACACATCCCGGATGATCACCAATACCCGAGTTTCAATAAATTTTCCTACCTTTGAAATTGCACATTATATACTATATAGCCTTTGTCTATCTTGTTGGCCTTTGCAAACTCTTGCATGCTTAAATTCATGTCAACTTCAAAGGACATGCCTTTCCTCTGTGGTCTTTGTCCATTCATACATGAGGTGTGTGCCCCTATTCATTGTGCACATGTTCACTAGGGTAGCCTCCATACGAGTCTTTATGTCCCCTAAGAGTTCGGATTCATCATGTCTTTTTTGAGTGTGAGTCTTCACTCTTGGGGGTTATAAATATTAAAGATCGTGCACAAGATTCAAGGCTAGGGTAAAGGGCTAAGAATTGGTGATGCATGTGTCTCATTTAGAGATTTACAAGCACTAGGTCTAATCCACCATCGTGATCTAGGCAAAATGGCTTTGCATAGTTAGCAAATGAAGATCATGAAGAGATGATGAGCAATTTTGCAAAATTTATAGAACAAACATGACCAAAGCCCAGACGCTAGTGCAGGTTTCATGTGAGAACATGTGTTGATTGTAGCATGGAGTTCTCGAGATGGGTTTTGTATTCAATATTTTTTTGCATTATTAAAAAAAGTTGGGTTGTGTATTCAACATTTTTAGAACAATGTACAACAATACATATATAGCAGCACATAATCGCTTTCGATAGAAGATATGTGTTTACATATGAAAAGGTGCCAATTTGCAATTGGTAGTAATAAGGGACTTTATTGATGCACCTTGAACACACGTGATATCTAGGATAGGCTACAATCTTAGCACACAAACATAACAAACTCCACTTGTATGCAAGTGGAAAAACCTTGATCATCCATTTCTCAATAGTCTCAATTGGCCTTTTAGATGGTTTGAACATAATCTTTGTACTTGTTTTGAGATTACACCTACATATGTGCTTCTCAACATATGTTGTTAAAAAATTCTAATCGACTATGGTAGTGGTCAAAAAGTTGCATTGACTTGAGCATAAAGTGAAATGACATCGTACATATTTTGAAGCAATTGCACTTCTACTGTAGTTGGATTAGACTAATAGTCATTCCTTTGTTTTGAAAATTACTCAAATGTGATATTTAATTTTTTA
>NC_141137.1:48184928-48279928 GCF_053477565.2 Lygodium microphyllum | reverse complement strand
TTAAGGGTATCCAGATCATCATGAGTTATCCGTGCTATCAGCATATCATCTACATATAGTACCAAAATAAGCAATGAGTCATCACGGGCTTTCTTCGTGTAAAGACACGGATCCATAACACTCCTGCTGTAGCCATGTGACTGCATAAAGGCATCAAACTTATGATACCACTCCGTAGGTGCTTGCTTCAAGTCATAAAGACTTTTCTTCAACTTGCACACTAGGTGCTCCCTGCCAGGTTCCGCAAAACCCTTAGGCCGCTCCATGTAAATCTCATCATGCAAGTCCCTATGTAAGAAAGCCGTCTTGACATCCATCTGGTACAAGTCCAAGTCAAGCTGTGCAACCAACACCAAGACTAAGCATAGGGTGGTCATCTTAACCATAGGAGAGAAGACCTCATCAAAGTCAACACCATGCTCTTGCTTAAAACCCTTTGCTACCAATCTAGCCTTGTATGCCGGCTTGGGGTGTCTAGGTGTACTTTTCAACTTGTACACCCACTTGCATGGCAGAGCCTTCTTGCCCTTAGCCGATGCAACCAAATCCCAAGTCATATTCTTATGCAAGGAGTCTATCTCAGACTACATAGCCCTCTTGGCCAATCAATAGGCATACATTCCCCAAACATTTGGGGACCACTTGGGACCAACCGGGCATAATCGGGCATCAAATGACCATGTAGCATAATTATAAAGGGTAATGACAAGGGGTTGCCCTGTTTTGAGCTGCATGTGGACCATGTAAAACAATCAACGACTGAGAAAATTCAGCCCCAAAAGCATCTCACATCATAGGCATACATTCCCTTAGCATTCGGGGACCATTCGGGACCCAACCAAGCATTCGAGGACCATTTGGGACCCAACCAAGCATCAAATGTCAATGCCAACCAAGCATAAACATAAAGTGCTGATGTAACACTGTTTGTGGCTACCTATGGACTATGGAAAACAGTCCTGGGCTGAGGTAAATCAGTCCACAAATCAATGCCAATGATAACCACCAATACTGAGCATCAAGAGGGTATTCCCAAGTGCCAAGGGAGGGCTGAAGTAAAAAACAAATGTTTTTGCAGTCCCTTCCTGCTATATCGTGCAAACTAAAATAAACACTCAAAAGAATGCCTCAATACCTCTAAAAAAACCCTGAGGGTGCCCAAATGGGCCGGATAGGTGCTCGAGAAGCCGGGGAGTGATGGGAGCTCGAGAGAGTCGGCTATGGCTGCTAGGAAGGAGACTCAATGAGTGTAGGTAATGAATAGGAGTTTGAGGAGTCATGGACCAAGCTCGAATGCTCAAGCAAGCATGCTCTAATATCAGTTGAAAGGTGAGAAGGATTGAAGCTTGCTTGGAAGAGCTATAGCAGGAGAGCAAGAGCAAGAAAGAGAGAGACACAAAATGGGAACTCCAACAGTCACAATGTGTGACTAGGTTTTCCTTTATTCAAATTGTCACTAAAAGAATAAAGAATGAAGTGATGGTGATGGCCGCCCGCCACCTACAGTGTGCAATGGCATGTATTGTTAGTGTAGTAATACACGGGCGGCTAGGCAGAGGTGCCTTTATCCCCAACAAATGGTGGGCTTTAAGAGGGGATTTTAAAAGAATCAAACATTTCGAAAACTTTTTTGAAAGAAAAAAACAGCCACCGCCAATCGATTTCAATCCATTGCCACCATCGCTCTCATGATCATTATCAACCTCTTCTCCCATATCCAACGATTAAGCCAGTGCATCGAATCCACACAAATGGGTGATGATAATCCACCTTGATGCCATCACTCGGAGAGGAAGAGAGTTCATGATGATGCCAATGACAAAGAACAAAAGGGCAAGAGCCTTTATAAAGACTATATAGGCCTTGACTTAAGGCTTAGTAGGCTAACTTTTGCCTATTCAATTCTAAACATGCCACAAAGAGAGAGAGAGAGAGAGAGAGAGAGAGAGAGAGAGAGAGAGAGGTAAAGATTATATAAAAGAAAAAGGAAAGATATACAAGTACAAGATGTTCATCATCTATCCATTTGACTCCTCCATGACTCTCACAAGGCAAAGGACACCATGTCCTTCATAAATTCCCTTGTACTCTTGATCGTTACTTCTTTTGATCAAGTCATAAATGGGTTTTGTTCTAGTTGGTTCTATTAAGATGAGATATGAACATTAGTTCACATGCATAAAAATATGTCAATCAAAATACACTTGCATAGTAATGATGGGGGAGTGTCAAGCATTGATGGTATAGGAGATTACTTGGGTTCATGAATACGAAGGAAACAAAGGGTCACTTTTTTAGCTAGGATTTGTTGAAATATCAGAATGACAGCATGACAAAGTGTGCACAAGAGGGAGAAGAGACCTCCAAGTAAAAGAACAAAATCTTGCTTAATTAGTTGTTTACAAGTACAGTTGGGGTACTCTCTCACAATGACAGTGAGCCTTAGGGCTGTTTAAATAGCATTCACACTCATCTACCCTTATCGACCCTTGGATGCAATGGGTTCACATGCCTATCTCTCTCAACACCCCCGTTTAATGCCAAAGTGGCATTGGATTACAAGACATGTTAATGTTATCCGCTCTCCAACCCAACCCCCCCCCCCCCCCCCCCCCCCCCCCCCAATTACATCGGATATCTTTATACATTAGAGTACAAGAGTGCTCATAGGTAAAGGATTTATACATTTAGAAGGGTCGATCACAATAGATGTTGTGGAGAAAAAGTTGGCTTCCAATTCTTTTGGTACTTCAGGGGTGGTAGGGCATTTATTGGTGATATGCAATGTCTTCTTACATTTGTTGCACTTCATTTTGTCAAGACATTTTTTCTAACAATTACTTACAATATGTCCCTTTTTATTGCAAAAAGAGCATTTAGTGGAAACAGTATGAACCAAGAGTTTCTAATGGGCTGCTGAAGTAGATTCCTAACTAGTGCTACCTTCTTTCCGATTTCTTTTCTCCTCATCTAAGAATGTTTGCATGGTGCTTTCCAAGTTCAAATTAGGATATTTATAAGAGTAGTTACAAGGATTGGGAACCCCTTCTTTACATCTTTCAAGAGAATTGCAATGGCATATTCATCATGAATTAGAGCTTGAATTGAGGATAGTTGTGCCATGAGCCCCTTCATATGAGAGATGAACTTACCCAAGTCTTCTCCTTGCTTATAATCCAAGCTGAAAATTTTGATATTGAGAAAAATTTTAGAGTTATTTCCTCTAGCCCCATAAATCCTTTCAAGCACATCCCATTTCTCCTTGGCAATGGAGAGTTGGTCAATGTGATGAATCAAAGACTCATCCAGATGAAGCATGATTATGGCTTGGCCTCTTTCATCATCTTCTACATCAATTAGGTTGGATGGGTCAATAATTTTGGTCCTTTTGATGAAGGGCCAATAACCTCGTTTCATCATTTTGTACTTTACCAACACTTGCCATGGATGAAAATCTTTTCCATCGAACTTGAAAATTTGAGGTCTAACATCAACATAGGCCAGGGCCATAATAAGAAGGTCTTATCACAAAGCAATGGAAGTGTCAAATCCTTTACACTACGGCCAATAACTGCAAAAGCAAATGAAATGATTTTTACATGGAAGGATGAAATTGTAATAATGCCAAAGAATGGTCTACAAGATGAGATAAGAGATTATGACAATGGTCCTCGGGGGGTTTACTATATATATATTCTCTATATAACGTGCGTTCATGGCCTATTTATAAATATCCTAATTTGTGAATTTTTCTTGAATAAAACGCAACCCTTTTCTATTCAATCTATAAGTAACCCCTTTATATGACACCCTTCTGTATGTAAATAATGTATTAAAATGGTATTTCAAAAACCCCTTATTTTGAACTCATGTTATATATACATATATTCATGAGTGACCCCCCCAAGCAATGGTCTATGTGTTTATAACTAACACATGGCCTTCCAGTGGTTAATTAGATGGTGATACTTAAGCACTTACAGAAACAAACTTAAGGTTTTAAACTTTTCAAATTTTAAAACAGCAGGGCAGTGATAAACAAATTTATTATCAGTGCTAAGAAGCACTCATTGCCAAGCATAGATGAAGCACTTGACGTTAACCTAATTGTAATCAGCTTGAGGAGTCACCTTTGATTCAAGGCACTTAGATTTTAGAGCTTTTAGGTCTATAATAAACTTAAGAGAATCTTAATTACTGATTAAAATCATAGCTAATAACTTCAGTGAGAAGAAAACTGAAAACAAACCAAGCTTTGAAACTTTGGCTATGGCTGTTAGCTATGGCTGTCTACAAATACACAATTAGGGTTTTGCTTTGTGTGAGAAATGGAGATAGAATTTTTGGAAACCCTGTGAGGTGGAGATAGCCCACTTTCAATAAATCTCCTTGCCTCTTACTCACTAGTTGAACCATCACTTGTGCCCTCTGTCTACACAATTGGTGCACCAACACTTGCCCTATATGGGAAAATAATAGGTGGCATTACACCTGTAAAAGAAGACAATGGAAATGAATATGACATCAAAATATTCTAAGCTAAAAATAACAAGAAATGAACCAAATTGAGTTTCCAGCATGGCCATGCCAAGGAACATCTTCTATTACCATAGCACAATGTAGCCATGAACTGCAAACCAAGTACGAGAGGAATGAAAGACAAGAAGGATGAAATTGTGATAATGCCAAAGAATGCTGCTACATTAGCACTTCATGGCTTTTATACTAAACCCTAAGTCCTCTTTCCCATGGCTCAAGTATTTACAAAGTTTTATACTTGGAATAGGCTTCAACTCTAATGTTGATAATTTGCTTCATTACAAATCATCCCCCACCTAAAGATGTTTTGTCCTAAAAAATGAAGATAATGAAGTAGTAATCAAGTCGATAATGAAGCAAATTGTAACAATGAAGATCCATAAACATGTGGAAGAACGCATAATGAACCTGAAACAGTGAATTCACTACTTACTGTCCAAACAAGGTTGCATCAATAGAATTGCCATAACTTTTGATTGGAGTGTTCAAATTTATTTTTTGAAGAGTAGAAATGAAATAAACACTTTGAGGCATCATCCCGTACCATAAAGATCACTTTTTTATGTCACTAAGGCAATTTAATCAATAACAATATTTTAAAACAACAAGTTGTCCCTTCACAGACTATGATCATTCATCTTGCAAAAGCCATGGAAAAGTGTCCAAATAAGAAGAGGGTTTCCAAGTGGACTCTTCCATAGGTATCCCCTTCCATTTGATAAAAAAATTAGTGACAGTTCGATTCCTAAGAACCTTTTCACGCTTCCCAATAATCTTCTCGAGTTCATAGACAATCAGTCCATCCATTAGGGGAGTTTTGAGGTCTCGAAAATGCCTTGTAAGCGATCCTAGAGAGAGAAAATATTTAAAGAAATAAAATAATTTTTTAAATTTTTAAATTTTTTATATTTTGGTAAGTAAATATATAAAAAATTGTTAATAAGTCATTGTCGCGATATTCTCGTAGTTACATCAAACCTAGAAATCTAGGCTGCCATAAAGGTGACAAAGATTATCATAATCAAGATCTTACTCATCCTCATTAAAGTGAAAAATAATATTTAATTTGAATTTTTTCGACGTTTGATTATTTTCCTCCATTCTCATTGTCTTCTTTCTTTCTGATTCTTACTAGTTTCTTCTTCGTTTTTCTTCTTGTTTCTAATTCGCATACTTTTTCAATCCAATCTTCTAATTACATCCTTAGCTATGGATCAATCATCCAATGATATCTGTAGCTCTAATAAAAGGCCTCTCTATCATCTTCATATTGAGTTGGATAGTGAGTATGAACCAATAAGGAAGATAACAAAACTCATTACCGTTACAGAGTCTAAGAAACATATACTCATGTTTGAAGGAAAGAAAAATCTTGATCTTTGGTTAGATGGCAAGCTATATCCCAAAGATCCTAGCAAAAATAGCACTCTGCCTTTCTATAATGGCTCTTCATTGTTGAGGTTCGTTGGTGATGGTTATAATGGGTTTCTAGGCTATACACTTAACTTGGTTGTAGAAAAGGATGTCCTCAAATTGGAGAACCATCTTTTATCAAAACATAACAATGAGTTACTGCAGATGCTAGAAGGCTATCAATAGAGGATTCATTTGTTGAAGAAACACATCAAATCTTATTAATGAAAGCAAACTATTTTAGGACTTCGAAATCGACAAAAGGCTCTTAGAAATATTAAGAGTCTTAGACCAGAAGGAGGTGGTTGTAGTAAAAGAATCCAAGCAGCAAGGTACATTTTTGTTCCACCTTAAAAATATGAACTATGACTTTGTTTATAATTAATTGTATTAATTTGTGATGCTGATTTTGTTTAGGTCTCTTCATCAACCAAATACAAGCGAAAGAGATTCTTTCAAAGCATCTCAGTTTTATTATCATCTTCTTCCTTCAATAGTTTCAAAAGATATTTTGGAGAAGAAGAAATTTAAAAAGGCAAAGAAACAATGCTTAGAGTCATTTATAAAGGATCTCTCTTTGGATACTGAGTTAGTGTAGAAGACACTAGATAATATTGGTATCAGTCAAGATGCTTATATATAACTTTTCTAGCTTTTACAATCAAATATGAAGCAAAGACAAGTACATAATTGCATACTTCCAAGGCCATCTGTGATTAGAACTATTAGACAGAGAGTGAATAACAAAGTAATGGAGATTCTAGGTGAGCCTTTCCATATCAAGGCTAGCTTCAAGGGCAAGAAAAATGAAGTTGTATTTAATGAATTTAACAATATTTTCCTTGACTTGCCCACCCTACAATGCTTAATGATTAGATTCTATGACTTGTCACTAGAAGAGGCACAAGGAGTGGCTAGATTTGTGGTTAAACTTGATAAAAGTGAGGCTCTAAAATGTACAAAACTAGATAGGGCCTCTATTAGCTCGATGAATAGAGCACTTTCATCAGATCATTACAATCACTCAATATCATTCAGTGCTCAATCGAAACACAACATCTGGTGGCTAGGAGCATTCGATGTAGATACAAAGGATTTTGATATATTGTACTGGATTTTTCATTGAACACCAATACCTGATGCTATTAAGAGACAACAAGTAGGAGAATAGCTATTTGTTGAAGGATTTGGGAACAATAAGATTGAGTGGCACATAGATGGTAACTTAAAGACACTTAAATGTATGTAGAATGTATCAAAGGGAGCCAACTCTAGATCTCCTTGCCTATATTGCATGTCCCCAGCCAGAGAGTTGAACTCAAGCAATTGGAATAGAGCTCCCTCTAGGCACAACAAGGATCCACAATTTAAGCCAGTCCTAGATATTCCTTTAGTGAATGCTCATATCCGTACACTTCATGCACTTTGTAGAATAATTGAAAAGCTTGTTCATCTTTATGTAGGATTTGTATGGAAGCTGAAGCCATTATCAGCTAGAATAGATGCTATAACAAAGATTGAAAAAGTCTTATTTGCAATTGGTTTGCATGGTGGTCATGTTGTTATTGAACCAAATCTTCAAAAGTCTAAGGATGACAATTGTGTCCCCAAAAAACCATCTATTGGTGGAGTGAAAGCTAGAAGGTTCCTAGACTTTCATGGGACACTTGGTAAGATAAACTCTAGGAATGGTGGCTCAACTATTAGGTACAATCAGTGGAAGTGCCTACATAATGCAGTTAAGGATCATGCTGATAATGGGCAAGCTCGAAATAGAAAAGCCAATGTTTGGAAAAGACTAAACAAAGTATTCTTTTATTGTGATAAAACAGAGTGGAATGATGTTGATCTCAGAAACTTCAAAAACCAATTGAATCTTTTTAAAAAGGCAATGACAGAAGCTTGGGATAATAAACACTTCACTCAATATATGGTAAGAAGTTTACATGTGTATGTCTCTTTATTGTGTGACTCATATAAGATTTTCTAATTGAATTTCTTTATTTGTTAACTATGCAACATATTTTATACAACCATGCTCCATATTTTATCAAGAAATATGGATCTCTATCTATTTGGTCAACCCAAGTATGGAAAAATCACATTATCAAGCAAGAACAAAATACTTTAGACACACAAGACGTGGAGGTGGAAGATACAAAGCAAATAGTTTATTAGAGGTCTTTCAATGGTTCTACAGACAAATTTGGCACAAATTCAAGCTCAAAGACACAATCACATCATGTAATACATCATCTTTGGTAATGACTATATCCACTATTATCCAAAGAAGAAAATAGGGATATTTAAACTCTTGTGCAAAGAAAATATATTCTGAATGGTTATAAACTAGACAGAGAAATGGAAAAAGATGAGTTTCAAGAAACCCTTTACATCTTTTAGTCCGACTCTGTTGCAGAAGAGTCTTTAGTTTTAGGGAATTCACTGGGTCCTCTAAGGGAATCTTTTGTTTTATCCCACTCGATAAGACCTCTACATTTAAGGAACTCTTGTTTCCTATAGCCTGGAAGGAGCTTTAAATTCTTGGCATCTCCTACATGGGAGAGCAGATAAGAGGCAAGAACTCCAAAGTATCATGTACCCTGGATCCATTGTATCCAAGCATGAAGCCAAAAACTCTTACAACTTCTTGCTTCTCCACCAAAATTATCTTATCTGAACCTTTATTGAAAGCATAGGATCCAATCACCTTGGAGATAGCTTTCAAATCCATTATTGGTAAGCTTGGAGAGCTTGACGACCTGCTATGATATATTGCAACTGTTTGATTATTTAAGCTTCCAATATATTGACCAAGGCCTTGACTTTTGCCAAGCTTCAATGGCCTTGAGCCCTTAGCTCTTCCAAGAAAGTTCTCTGCATTTTCAATTTCTATATGCACAATAAACCACAATAGTATAATATGTTAGTAGATAAATATCCAAAAATATTTGTGTATAATGCATAACATACTCTAATATAAATCACAATGGATATCTTAGAATTATCTTTCATACCTTAGGGTTTTCTTCTTCTTCAAGAAGACTATCATCATATAGATTTATTGAACTTTTTGGTTTCTCCTCTAATGGAGATTTCAGTTTCTCTTCATACCCCATGTTATCAATACCAAGTCTCTGCTGAATTTGTAAGTACTCTTCCTCTGAAGGTATCCCCCCCTTTTCATATTCCACGATCTGATTAATACAAGAATGCAAGGCTACATAACTGTCTTGAAAATTCTCTCGCTCAACACTAAGAGTTGCTAGCAATTCCTCTTCATAACCTATAAAATTCTTATCATTTTGATGCCATTCAACAAGGATTGCCAAGCAATAATCTTCTCTAAGATCAAAAAGGTGTTGAATATCATTTAGCAATACATATCTCTTTTTGTTGATGAGATAACTGGGAAATGTTGGGACACATTCAAGAGGACATGTTTCAATCTCTGCACTCAACTCTATCTCCTTTTCTTCCACTTTTGTAATGTTCTCACTTTTAAATAAAGCAACATCAAATCCCTGCACTAACTGGTTCACAATATCCTCCTGGAACATTTCACCCTTCTCTTCAACTTCTTTGTCTTTGCATGCAATATCCTCCATCTTCTTCTCTTATGTTGTATCTGAAGAACAACTATCCATATATTGAAGATATACAAGAAGACATTGTTACTGATTCTAATGGAAATGGCGATCCGCTTTTCACTTCTTGAATTCTTCATCAATAAGGCTAAACCTTGTTTGCAAAGTTGTTCTAGAAATATTAGAAGCTTCCATTACATAGCTATAATGGACAAATCCCTCAATCTCTAGGCCTTCCACATGTCTATCATAAAACACCTTTAAATTCTTTAGTTTATCTTCAAGATCCTTCAAAAGCTCTCGCAAATCAAAGGGAACATTAAGCATATCTCTGATGTAAATAAATCTAGATAAATTTCCAATTGCATGAAGTAAATCAAACAGCCTTTCATCATAGGTGACCTCCAGATGCTCCTCCTCCATTCCCTCTAATGAAAACTTCCTTTTAGTCATCCTAATTACTCACAAAAGAAAATCCAGAAAACAAAGTTAAGGGTCATAATATACAAATCCACATTTGCTCATATGTAGTAGACTAAAGAAAGATTGCTAAGAAAATTAAGGAAATACAATATGAAAGAAATGAATTAAAACTTTATGCAGTAGAGAAAGCATGCAATTCCAAGTCTCATTGATGAAACTTTGTTTAACATTTTCAACTCATGAAACACGAAAATGATGATTTAGACCACCTCACAGTTCACAAAATCATGTTTCACACGTCACTTATTAAAAAAACTTTACGAATTCGTGTTTTATACATCTGGAAAATTTGAACTAAACAATGCCTCAAGAATATCAAAACCCCATCGTTTTACATGTTTACCAAACCAAGATGAAAGAAATGAATTAAAACTTTATGCAGTAGAGAAAGCATGAAATTCCAAGTCTCATCAATCAAACTTTGTTTAACATTTTCGACTCATGAAACGCGAAAACAATGATTCAGACTACCTCACAGTTCACAAAATCGCATTTCACACATAACTTATAAAAAAAACTTGAGAAATTCGCATTTTATACATCCAAAATTTTTGAACAAAACAATGCCTTAAGAACATCAAATTTCCATCGTTTTACATGTTTACTAGGCCAATATTACTGGAAAAACAAACTAAAACCAATACATAATTTCTAAGTCCCTGATGTATCTTTCTCCTTTTAAACCAACTAACATCTTCAATGCCTCAAAATTCAAGATTGCAGAGAAAAATATTAAGAAAAGTGTGATACCTGATATTAACAAGCCTTGCTCCTAAGAATGAATGGTTTCTTGTAAGCATATGCTTGGTTTGGGTTGTGATGCTTATGAGATAAAAAGCTGGTCGAAGACAAGACAAGATACGTGAGAGAAATAGTAACCAAGATCCGAACCTAAGTGTTGATATATATATATATATATATATATATATATATATGCCAACTATCATCACATGTTTGATAAAAAAGTACATTGCACTAATTCGGAGGACGTCTACTTTAAATGAAAAAACTTAAAAATTGGAGCTATAAAAGTACTATCATGCTGCAAAAGTAAGTGACATGTGGCACAACTTCCTAAGCAAAACAGTATTCACTCACACATGTGAAATTAACTACTCATTACAACAGCCACACGTGTAAACTAACATCGTTATAAACCCGATTTCTAAACCGCAAAAGAGTTTTTTCAAAGACAAAAACATCTCTATGCTCAACCACACCAACACAACGCTAATTTAATCGTAATATAAAATTATTCTTCTATGCAAGGGTACCAAAGAAGGTTTCATTGACAGTATATGCAGTCAACACTCAAGAATGTAAGTTTTTTTCTAAAATATGAGTAAGTTCCGAATCACTTGAATACTCCTAAATCATCCCCAAAAATGCCAAACGTATGAAACACAATGGGTGCTAACTTTCTCTTGTCCACATGAGGCCTCCTCGCATTTCATACGACTAAGGCCTACAAGTTTGTGTTGTAATGTGGGTGTTAGGTTTCTTTTGTCCATTAAATCCATACTTGCGTTTTATGCATTTAATTTGATGCAGGTTATAAAACTTTGAAGGATAAATTTCGACTAGTAGTAAATTGAAAGCATAGAATGTGCCTATTGAAAGCTATGAATGAGAAAAGGGAGGTAGATCCCCTAAATTGCTATGGATATGCCTATTAAGAGTTATGAATGAGAATAGGGAGGTCGATCCCATAGTTGGCTATGGCTATGCAGGCTAGGGTTTGAGTTGCAATGGAGGAGAGATTGAGGACAATCAAAGGCAAGGATGTTCCAACGGCTCTAAATGCAATGACAATAGAATTCTTCATTCTTCATTAATGTCATGCCTCTTAAATAATCATATACATTATAGGTAGGATCATTAGTATGTGTTAATGGACAACCTTAGGGCATGGATATCTTTCTCTAAAAGTGGGGAGTGACTTCATGAACTACTCCACCTTCTTAACACTTCCACAATCCCAACGGACTAGGAATCTTTAGTTTACATCAATAATCCTATCCAAAGATGATATCTAGAAACAATGCTTGGGATTAATTTAATAATAGATTATGATGCTAATATAATGCACTATATCGTTGCTTCTCAATCAACAAAATTGTAAATTCCATACCAAGCAAAATATCCAACTCACCTTCATGAATCAAGTTTGTTTCATTGTATACTAATGAGTAAGAGTGCATAGCCAAACAATATCTCATGTTAGCTTGAGTTAAGGATAAATTTCGACTATGTAGTAAATATGATGTGCAATGGTAGATGAGTTGAAAGAACACGACTAGGATTGCCATGTTTGTCATGTGATGTATGAAACACGAATGGGGTTAGGTTCTTTTTTTCGAGTAAGGCCATATCGCGTTTCATCCGTTTTGAGCCTACATTGTTCCCCTTGTGCCGTGTGAAACATGATATGATGGTGAGTTCTCTTTGTCTTCAAGGCCTACTCGCGTTTCATACGTCTTCGTACTATTTTATTGAGATTGTATTTAGACTTGGCGATTACTGTTTGCGTACTACTTCGTGATTGAAGATATATTGATATGAGAGATTAGGAGATATTTTCTAATTTGTTAGCATTATTTATTTTTTTGGATGTTCTAGATGGCTAGAACTAAGTCCACTGGAAGAGGAAGTAGAAAGATGATCCTAGAGGTCTTGCTTCAAAGATACATGAGTCTTCCAAGTCTTCCAAACTTTCAAGGAAATCAAAGCAAAGAAGCAGGTTCTCACTGCATGTGAGGTGCCTTAAGGAGATTAGAAGTGCAATGAAGGCTCTAAATAAGGCAATTCCAAAGCTATCTTTTCAGAGGCTTGTCAGAGAAATCTGTGACAAGCATAGTCTACAGAGTTTTAGATGGACTAGGGCAGGTCTCAACTGTATTTAGGAGGCTACATAGGATTTTTTGATTGAGTTTTTCCAAGATTCTTATATTTGTGTAGCTCATGCACATAGGCTTACGCTTATGGATAAAGACATGATTATTCTCAGGAGATTGAGATACAGATTTTCAAAGCTCCTTAAGCCAGTCCCTCTTTTTGATGTTAAGGCTTTCAATATTTTAAATGTGCCTCCATATAGAAAGAAGAAAAATGATACTGGTATGAAAGTTCAAGATGTTATGCATGAAAAAGACACAAGACAACATGAGAAAGAGGAAAAGGCCACAGTAGAGCAGGGAGATAAATGGAGGGAGTTTAAAAGAAAGAAGGAAGAAGAAAAGGAAGCAGAAAAACTCCCATCTTCTGAAGAGGAATTATCTGCCCTTCTTGAAAGGACTAACCCTAAGGGCTTCAATGTTTCTTGCTTTTTACCTACTGATATTAACAAGAGATCTGATATGATATTCTTGGACTCTGATTGTGTTCAAATTCTCCAAAATAAAGTGAGAGAAGTAAATGACTCAATTCTTCTTGTTGGGATGAGGTATAGTTTACCAAAAATTGTTTAAACTCGCCATATTTTTATAGCAATAGACTTTCATGTTGATGCTTACTTTCTCCATTCCTTTGCTAGGTGTATAATGCATGAGCTCCCCTTTGATATACAACAAAAGATTGAGGTTCTTGATCCATCCATCTCATATTATATGAGGAGTGAGTTTGATGCAAGCGCTTTTGACCATTGGTTCAATTCAATTGACTTTGAATCTTTGGACCTTCTTCTAATTCATATAATGAAAAGTAAGTAATTTGATATTTTTAAAGATTTTATGAGATCTTGTTTTGCTAGATTATTGAAATATTTTTATTTTTAGTTCTCATTGGAGCCTAATTGGAATAGACTGTGTGGAGAGGCAACGTTTCCTCATCAATTCTATAAAAGGAAGCCATGGAAATACCAAGTTATAAGTTATATAATCTGGGGTCTCCTTGATATTTTGATATTTTTGTTGCAGGTAATCTAAATATTTTGATCTTTCTTTTTTAATAACTCTAAATTTTATTACCTTTTTGGTACAGAGTTTGCAAAAGATTGATTGAAGTGCTAGAGAAAAGGCCTCCCATGCCTTCTGACTTACTTACAACAATGCAATATAGACAAGTTGAGGTAAGTTTTTGATTAATATGGTTGGAACATAGTAAGAAAAATTATTCTATAAACTACCATAAACAAGTTACTCTTATTGATTGCAGTGTCCTCATCGGGATGATAGTTACTCTTGTGGATGGAGAGTAAATCTAAATTCCAAAAGATTGGCTTAGTTTATTTATCTCAATGATGATAAACTTATAAAGGTAAT
Source organism: Lygodium microphyllum (assembly GCF_053477565.2). Taxonomy (NCBI): domain Eukaryota; kingdom Viridiplantae; phylum Streptophyta; class Polypodiopsida; order Schizaeales; family Lygodiaceae; genus Lygodium; species Lygodium microphyllum. Next base: position 48,265,647 of record NC_141137.1, on the reverse strand, counting down.
GTGAAACATACTAAACTTTAAGATAGAGTTTTATTGCAAAATAATCCATTGTAAAAAATAACAATGAACTAAAAATATTTTTTTACAAATGTATGACAGTTTACAAGGGATTGCTATACAAGTGAGCACGTTTGGTATATAAGAGCAAAGCTCTTGAAGTACATAATGACCAATTATATACAACCGACAAGAAGTGGGGACTTGGACATGAAAGGAGAGGAGGTGCATGTAGCTACAACAAGTGAAGCTATGCTTTCAACAACCAAAGTATTAAAGATAGGCAAAAGGACTCCTAGAAAGGATGTTCCTTCTCAATAAAAGTAGCTTTGCCTCAGATTGTAAGCCCTTGTGTATAAGTTATGGAGATGGCTGACAAAAATTTATATATGTATTTTATATTGATAGTAAAGAGAGCTTTTCTTCAATATCCTTGCATTGTATATTCTTCTCTCTCCTCGTTGATATCTATAAAAAATATATGTTACAAATGTTTATTAATCAGGAAGTGAAATCTGTTATACACCTAAATGAATATAATATGAAATAAAAACTTACCCATTTGTTAATAAGTTGGAACACAAATGAGTATGGTAGTTCAATCTCTTAATTTTGTAAATCCATCCTCACTTGATGTAGTGTACATGATGATCTAACCTTTAGGATTGCAATAATGTCCTCATTGTACCAAACATCAAGATCCATTATAGGATCTTTGCTAAAATTATCAAGATTTTGGTCTAAAGCAACTAGACTACCGCCAACATAATGCCATCTACTGTAATAAAAGCTAAGGATGAAATTTTTGAGGTACAATCATATATTTACAAGCTATAGAGTCTTGATCTATCTTACATATAGTTTTCCTTTCTGTCTTAGTGTCCCATCCCTCATCAACAAATTGTATAACATGATCATGTGTTAGTCTCTTCACCGAAAGCATGGCCTTTGATTTTCTTATCTCAGCATTAGAAAAGAAGTAAAGAAATATATTAATAGGCATGAACAAAGTAACTTTTCTTAGCCTACTTGAGATACTAGGTTTTAATGCTCTCTGTATCTCAAAAAGTATTTTACATCTATAGCACTCAGTGGTAGCTGGACTTGGCAAAGGCCGCTCAAAGCTTGAAAAATCTAGCAAAGGAAGGGGGAATATTGATCCCCATTGGCTACCTTGCATATAGACAACATAATAATCATGGTCATAGAAGAATATTCCATTCTCTACAAGCTTCTTTCTACCTTTGTACATCTCTTCTCCAATCAAGCCATGCATCACATCAATCACATCAACAATAGACTCGACCGTTTGCCATTCCTCAAGATTAGAGGGATAGACATCTACAAGACAAATGAACAAATGGTATAATGGAAAACCTTCAACCAAGTTCAAGAAAAGAAAGACTTTAAGAATTAAATCCTTACAATTTGGTTTATGTATTGAAAGATTTAAACTTCCAGGTTCCAAATATAGCTCTCTATGCATAAACACATGTTGCATCAAAACCTCTTTTATGCTTTTCTTATTTACTCCAAGCTTGAAATCTCGGATTCTACCCTTCCAAGCAGAGATGAACGAGCTCTCGTATCTTCACCTTTTCCCATGTTTAGCATTGTTGCATGGTGATCCAACTGCCTTTGCTAATGATTGTAGGAATCCATCTTCCATCTTTTTGGAATGCGTTAAATACTGATATGGATGTGATTTGGGAGCTTGGACGCCTTGGTTAAGGTCAAATTTTTGTATCCATAGCACGCACGCACGCACACACACACACACACACACACACAGAGAAGACTAGGCTACCATGAGAGGAACAAAAGAAAGAAGAGAAAAACACGAGAGGGACAAAAGAAAGGGGGGAAAAAAATATGTGCCAAGATTTTTACTAATATGAATTTAGAGTAAACATGTCATTATCATTAATTCAAACATATCATTAAATAAAAGAGGTCAAGATTGTATATCATTAATGCAAAGAATGTCATAATCACAAATATAAGAGGCTAAAAATAGATATTGATAATACAAATTCGTAATATTATTATGTATGTATCTTTTTGTAAAATAATTTTCTTCCTTCTTTAAAATAGAAGTTCCGTTATGGAGGCTTTGCTTCTATTGGTCTAGAGCGCTCTCTTTTTATCTCCTAAAAGGCATTTTCGAGACCTCAAAACTCCCCTAATGTTCGTCAAGTGGTGGAAGCTCTTCAATAACTTGTACATCCTATCCAATATACTTCTACAATTGTGATACATGAAAAACATCATGTATGCGAGTGGTTGAAGGTAATTAGAGCTATATGCAAGCTCTCCAATCTTTTCCAACACCAAATATGGGCCATAAAATCTATGAGCTAACTTGTTATTTCCACCCTTAAGGGATGCATAATGAGTCTTGGGCACCTTCAAGAAGACCCAATCTCCAACATCAAACTCCATGTGCCTCTACCTATCATCACCATACGACTTCCAAAAAAAACACACACACACTCTCTCAGCATGGTACCGGTCCACACACTATGGTGGACAAACACTCCCCATAGAGCACATCATCTATTTCTAGACACATGCAATGTCTCATCTCCTCTGCACTGGCCCGCGCCAAACCACCACACCCTGCAAACACATCCAAAACATAGTCGTAGCGCTTCGTAAATGTAGCCAGTAACCACCTAGCCATATCACCAATCAAGATACAGAATCTTTGCAGCCATGCAAGTAGAAACAATGAAAATACCATACAATGTAACTTGAGAGCAAAAACATGCAAGACTACTTATCGATAGAAAAGATGAGACCTCTCTGCTCCGCCTCTGACAATGACACCATCAACGTCCATGGGAAAGACACAATCATCCAGCATGTAGCTACGATACGCTAGAAACAATCTCTCTGAAATCTTCTCCCCAGCCTCTCTGTCGTAGCAAGGCACAACATGACCAACACAATGCCAAAGACACACAGTAAGATCAAGTACCTATTCACGAGTTGAAATAGAATAAGTGATCCATGTTTTTATTTAAAGCATGTAACACAAACTTTATTTAGAACATACAACCATACGTTCAACGTATCCAACTTTGTTATCTTACCGCCTCTCTAGTAACGGGATGTCGATAAGCCTTGGAGTCACACATGAGTGTCCAAGTGCGGTGAAGCACAAGCCCCACTCTTGCCACATCCGTAATAAACTCACCTATATGCTCTGATAAGCACATAGTGACAAAGAATCCCTGGTCGGCCAAATACTCGCGAGCAAGGTCCATACAACCCATAACTAGACCCTTTGAGAACGTGTTCCACTTGGGAATAGTCATGCCCTCTAAAAACAACATTGGCATTATAATATGTGAGAAGTGAGTTTGATGTAAACCTTGCGTGATAGAAAGCATAACTTACCCAATGGGATGGGACCTAGAGCATCCACAAGCAAGCTCGTAGGAAAATCCGCAAATATCAATCGAGCTACCTCTTGACATGGAACTCCATCTTTGCTATAAAAATGCATCTTTTGTGTTGCAAAAAACTTGTTGATGCTATACACAAAACAACATAGTCATTAATGCAAAGTAAACGATGATGCAATGCTATATGCAATGTTGAGATATCGAGCTCCACTCGTGATACGCCAGGGTGACCATTGTGTATTTATGTCACCGACTTGTCAGTTGCAGACGCGGTTGGTACACCGCCCATGAATAATAGCTACATGACAGCTATCCTTATCTACTCTAGTTCGTGGCTCAGTTAGTATGCCACCTTAGTTAGTTGAGTTTGGTTTGAGACCCATATATAGGGTTCTTCTATTTCTTTGTACGAGAGTTCTTTTGGCTTACACAACTAAGAAGAGGAAAACTGTTTTCAGCCTCCACCCTTGTGTGTATTCCCCCACTGTGCAAGCAAGAAAGCTACAAGTGAGACTCCTTCCTTCTCTCCCACAATCTTGACATGGTATCAGAGCCTTGTTGGTGGTAAGGAGCTCAAGAACGCAAGCCAAGCTCGCGGTGTTCTGGTAAGAGGAGCAGTGTTGCTTTCATTTTCTGTTCTGGGAGCAGATCTCTATTGGTAGCACAATCGGAAAGTGTAGGAGTGCATTATCTCAGGTTGAGACGCCCTTCGCGGTGAAGCAAGAGGGCAGTATATGCTGCGGGCGAGGGCTTGAGCCCTCGGCGACCTTGTATTTTTTATTTGAGGCCATTTTGGGGCCTGTTTTGGAGGCGGAAGTTTTCTACACGCACTCAAGAAAATGCCCAGTTTTATGCTGTGCACCCACTGTTCTACAGGTCGGTGAAAAGTTACTGTAGAAATTGCATCGTATGCTTGTGCGCAGAGACATTGGGAGTTACAGAATCATCCCTGTTGCCTATTGATGCAAAATCGTCACTAGGAAGTGACTGTGTGGTCAAATACCACTTTCGCCAGTTTTGCAGATTTGCCCTTGTGAGGGTGAAGCTGTGTTTTTTGCAGTGACAGAATTTTTTGCAGTGTTCTGTAATGGCATCTAATTCTCTTTCACAGATTGTAACTGAAAAGCTTGACAAGAACAACTTCCAAGCATGGAAGTTTAGAATGACAAATTTCCTTATGGGAAAAGGATATTGGGAATTTGTTGCAGGAAATGAAGAAGAACCAGTTCTTCCTGATGTTCCCAGTCAACAGCAAATGCAGGCATTCAAAGCATGGCATGAGAGAGCCAGGAAAGTTATGTACTGGCTGTCTATCAGTATTTCAGACTCTATGATTGTGCATATTCAGGATGCAACTACGCCAAGGGAGACATGGGATACTTTGTCAAAAATGTATAGCACAAATACACAAGCCAGGAAAATGCAGCTCAAGCAAGAGTTGCATAATGTGTAAAGAGAAAGTATGAGCATCAATGACTACCACATGAAAGTGAAGAAGATTGCAGATGCACTTGCTTCCATTGGGTCGCCAGTGGAAGATGATGATTTAGTTTTCGTGACCTTGAATGGTCTAGGAAATGATTACGCACAGTTTCGGACATCCTTTTCCATCCGTGAAAGATTTCCTGATTTTTGAGGAGTTGATTGCTCTTCTAATTTCTGAGGAGCAGAGAAATGGTGGTGCATCTTCTTCAGGAGGAACTTCAAAAGAATCTGTCTTCTACTCAAATGCTGGAAGAGGTAGAGGCAAAGGTAGAGGAGGCCGATTTGGAGGCCGTGGCAGAAATCAGAATATGCAGCAAACTCAAGAAAACCAGTCCTATGGAGGAGGATGTGGTAACTCTAGAGGCAGGGGGAGCCAAAGAGATCGTGGTGGATGGCAAAGAGGCCAAAATGCAAACAGTAATGTTGAATGCTACTACTGTGGTAAAATGGGTCATATGGCTAAAGACTGCTATAAAAAGCAGAATGACATTATGAATGGAAAACTGCAACAAGGGAATTATGCATCTTCTAGTAGATAGGGTGATGACAGAAATGAGCATCTGTTTATGGTGCAGCACATGAACAATTCTGTCACAAGTGCAGAAGAAAGCAATGATGTATGGTATGTTGACTCAGGTGCATCAAACCACATGACAGGTCATGCAGAATGGATGGAGGATGCAAGGAAAATGGAAAAACCAGGATTTGTGGAGACTGGTGATGATACTGCACATCCTATTGTGCAGATTGGAAAAATTCCTTTGTCTATGCAGGAAGGGAAAAAAAAATACATGTCCGATGTATTTCATGTCCCGAATATCACCAAGAATCTGGTTTCTATTGGTCAGATGGTTGAGCAGGGCTTGCAGGTCAGATTTAATCCTCATGGATGCTTTGTTGAGGATATGAAAAATAAAGGTCGCTTGATAGCAAAAGGAAAGAAGAAGGGCAGAATGCTGACATTGGATGCAGACATGTCTGAATTGAGTGCAGCAATGTTTGCACATGGGACCGGTATAGTTGCAGATATTGATATCTGGCATAAACGCATTGGTCATGTTAATGTACATCGACTTAAATCAATGCAGGCCCAAAATATTGTTGCAGGATTGCCCAAATTCAAGGTTGCAAAAATGCATAAGGTATGTGAAGCCTGTCAGTTTGGAAAACAGGCAAGGAAACCATTTCCTAAACATGTTCAAGCGAGTAAGAAGCCATTGGAATTAATCCACTCTGATGTGTGGACTACTAAAGCTGCATCTCTTGGAGGCTGTCATTATTTTGTCAGTTTTATTGATGACTATAGCAGAAAAGTTTGGGTGTATTTTATGAAAAAGAAAAGTGAAGTATTTGGGTATTTCAAAACCCTTAAAGCTATGGTTGAAAAAGAAACAGGCCTGCAAATAAAATGCCTAAGGTCAGATGGAGGGGGAGAGTACCTCTCAAATGAGTTTGCAAAGTTCTTGCAGGAGCATGGCATAAAGCAGCAATATTCATGCAGTCATACCCCACAACAAAATGGAATTGTAGAAAGGAAAAATAGGCATATTGGAGAGGTATCTCGTGCCATGCTCAATGAAAAAGACTTGCCAGATTTTTATTGGGCTGAAGCAGTTGCTACAGTAGTCTACATAATGAACAGGACTCCCACTGCAGCAATACATGGAATGACTCCAAAGGAGAGGTATACTGATAGGAAACCAGATATTTCTCATTTGAAAATTTTTTGTTGCATTGCCTATGTACATGTGCTAGATGAGTTGAGATCCAAGTTGGATCCAAAAGCTAAGAAGTGCATCTTTATTGATTACTCTCTGCAGCAAAAAGGGTATAGATGCTATAACCCTTCTACTCGTGAGTTTACAGTGAGCAGAGATGTTGTTTTTTATGAGATGAGTAGCTGGTATAAACCAGTAAATGTGATTGATGATGTAGATGCACAAAATGGTAATGCTGCACAGAATTCACAACAGCAGTCACAAAATATTAGTGGACCTGGAGCGTCCTCTGGCAGTGGTTCACATTCTTCGCCATGGACAGGCAGATTGAGATAAGGAGAATCTTCTCAAAGTAATGCAAATAGTGGTATGCAAGTATCACGAAAAGGAAAAGAGAAGGTTGATCAGCCCATGTTTGATGTGAATGCAGGTCACTCTTATGTGGATGGTGAATCCAGTGGCTCAGAACAGAGCATTGATGATGAGTTGGGTATTCCTTCTATTGTTACACCTGGAGTAAGGAAGACCAGGGATATTTTGAGAGCACCTGGGAGTGAACCTACTTTGCGCAGGTCTACGAGAGCTAGGTATCCTGTGGATAGGCTGAAATATGATGGATTTACAGCCATTCACTATGCATATATGGTCAAAGTGATACAAGAACCAGAACCCACTTCTTTTGAGAAAGCCATGGGAAAAGAAAAATGGGAGAAAGCCATGGATGAAGAAATGGATGCCTTGGAAGCAAATGCTACATGGGAATTGGTACCTTTGCCTAAAGGTAAAAATGCAATTGACTGTAAGTGGGTTTATAAGGTGAAGCACAATGCAGATGGTTCTGTGAATAGATACAAGGCAAGATTAGTAGTCAAGGGGTATGCACAAACATATGGCATTGACTATGAAGAAACATTCAGTCCGGTTGCAAGGATAGCAACCGTAAGAGCAATCATTGCTATGGCTGCATCAAAGGGATGGTCTTTACATCAGATGGATGTAAAAAATGCCTTCTTGCATGGTGATTTGCAAGAAGAGGTCTATATGGAGCAGCCACCAGGTTATGTGCATGTTGTTCATCCTGAGTTTGTTTGCAGGTTGAAAAAAGCCTTGTATGGCTTGAAGCAAGCACCTAGAGCATGGTCTGACAAGATAGGACAGTATCTTGTCACTATTGGCTTTCAGATTTCCAAGGCAAATTTCTCACTTTATGTGAGAAAAACAGAGAAAGGTATTATGCTACTTGTCATTTATGTTGATGATTTGATTATGACAGGTGACAGTGATGAAGATATCATTCATGTGAAAATGCTATTGAAGCAAAAGTTTGAGATGAAGGATTTGGGAGAGCTGCGTTATTTCTTGGGCATTGAGGTGATCAGATCACCAAGTGGGATACAGCTCTTGCAGAGGCAGTATGGATTGGACATGCTGTCCAAGTATGGGATGACAGGTCGTAAGCCTAATTTCAGTTCCTTTGGAGCATAATGTGAAGCTGAGCACAGATGCAGGTGAGCTTCTAGAAGACCCTACTATGTACAGACGCATAGTAGGAAGTTTGATTTATATGACTATTACCAGGCCAGATTTGAGCTATGTTGTTGGATTGGTAAGTCAGTTTATGCAGGCTCCAAGGAAACCACATTTGGATGCGGCTAGACGCATACTCAGGTATGTGAAGTCCACATTGCAGTATGGACTATTTTATGAGACTGGGGTTCAGATACAGTTGCATGGATACACTAATGCTGATTGGGCTGGTAGTATTTCTGATAGATGATCTACCAGTGGATATGTGTTCTCTTTTGGGAGTGCTGCAGTCACTTGGAGCAACAAGAAACAGCCTACAGTTGCCTTGTCGAGCACAGAGGCTGAGTACAGGGGTGCAGCAATGGTTGCATGTGAGGTAGCTTGGTTGCATAAGCTACTTTATGATATGCATAAGTCTACAGATGGGCCAGTTGTCATTTATTGTGACAACATGAGTAGTATACACTTGGCAAATAACCCAGTCTATCATGCTAGAACAAAGCACATTGAGGTGCATTATCACTATGTGTGAGAGAGGGTTTTACTAGGTCTTATTGATCTAGTTTATGTCAGCACAGAGGATCAGGTAGCTGACATATTCACGAAGGCATTGGGCGCAGAGAAGCTGCGCAAGTTCAGAGACCTGCTTGGTATGCAGGAATTGGGATTGAGCTCGAGGGGGAGTGTTGAGATATCGAGCTCCACTCGTGATACGCCAGGGTGACCGTTGTGTATTTATGTCACCGACTTGTCAGTTGCAGACGCGATTGGTACACTGCCCATGAATAATAGCTACATGACAGCTATCCTTATCTACTCTAGTTCGTGGCTCAGTTAGTATGCCACCTTAGTTAGTTGAGTTTGGTTTGAGACCCATATATAGGGTTCTTCTATTTCTTTGTATGAGAGTTCTTTTGGCTTACACAACTAAGAAGAGGAAAACTGTTTTCAGCCTCCACCCTTGTGTGTATTCCCCCATTGTGCAAGCAAGAAAGCTACAAGTGAGACTCCTTCCTTCTCTCCCACAATCTTGACATGCAACATGTAAATTGATGTTCTTGCAATATGTAGTTGTCATGTCTACCTATCAAGGGCAAATCTATCAATTTGGGTCACATCGACTAATAGAGCATCCATATATGTTTGATACTGGAACCCTACAACAATTATTTCAAAGTAATTTATTTTTAATAATCATACATGACTATCTTCATGGGCGACCAATAAAGCACATGAATTTCAAGTTAATATAAGACTTCTCACCTACTAAACCGGTCATAGGTCGCCGCTCCCAATTCTCTCGACCAAGAGATGACTCTGCAACAAAGGAGGTGGTGGGTGCCATAGAGGAATCTGGCACATTTTTTCTCCCTGGATCTATAGAGGTGTCTAGTTCTCCCATCAGCCCTTTGCCTCTCTTGTCAACAATGCTAGCAAGGGGTGTAATAGTGGCTCTGGTAGTAGCTTCAATAGCATGTGCATTACCTTGGGTACCTTGGGTACCTTGGGTGGCATGTGTAGCATCCTTGCTAGCTTCACTAGCCTGAGTACTTCCTTCTGCACCTTTTGTATCCTTGGTTGCTTGCTCCTATACAGTGGTGGGTGCGGTAAGTGGTTCATGAGTATCAACTTCCTCCTTGAATCCTACATAGTATCATTCACCCTTAGATTCCCATGCATGAGCACAAAAACTATTGCTACAAAAGTGACGAGATGTTTACATAGATTGAAGTACTTACTCTCATGCAGATCTTTCTCTTGCTTAGGGATAACCCCCACAGGGTAATCCAGCCACCAAGGGCAAACACTTGCCTCCCATGCCGTCAATTTTCTCTCACGTAATGATGGAGAATACATAATGTTCTCGTCACGAACATCAATCCACTCTCTTGTGAATTGCGGAGCTGCATCCAGCCACTTCTCTTCTACACATTGTAGTATCCACCTGCAACATTGTTGCCAATTACGCAAGCAAATGCATGCAATCTAATATGAAAATTAGACACACAATCTCCTTTATATAAGACAATAGTTTTATAATAATAAACCAACCACCCAACCTCGAGCTTTCACGTGGAGCTTAGAATAGAAAAATCAATAACATAAATAGGCTTTCAAGTGCCATTATATCTACTACATAATGATCATAGTAAACCAACCACCTAGGCTTTTACTTGAAATTTAAGATGAAGAGTTTACAAGTAATGTTCCTTTGATCAAAGCGGGTGTTTTAACGTTCAAAATAGAAAAATAGTTTTGATGCTAACCTATAAATCACATGTTTGGCTGAAAACGTAAGCTCTGGCATCTTCTCTGCAACATCTGAAGATTTCACTCCATCCAAGAGGTGTACAAAATCCTACACAAGTTTCACAAGCGCTTAACATTAGCACATATACATTTTAAGAAAGAACTTAAGAAAGCAATATGAATGCACTGCATTGAGTCAACCTACATGGCATGATTCTTCATATTAAGCTTAAAGAACTCCTCAAATGAATCTGGTAGCTGTGGACCTTCTACTTGTATCCTTTCAATCTGAAGCAGTGCCTCTAAATGCAAGTGAGCCCAATATGTCTCTTTCTTCATGTAAACCCGAAAGAGCTTATAATAATCAAAATGCGGGTATTGGGGGTCTTTGGCCTTTGTGAGACTCATAAGATGCAACAATATTTTTTTCCTGTGATGCACAACAATATACGCAAATATAAAGCATTGAAGAAAAAAGCATCACATACACACAACTTGCGTTATCTATACAAATTACCTTTCCGCATGGATTTTTGAGCTTGTGAGACAATACAACTCGTCTCTTGTGATCTTGAGCATGCTTGCATCATCCCACTTTAGCCCAAATAACAACTTAAAGAACTCATCACCATTTTGGGGATTAGCAATGGATAGGTACTTGTAACCCCTATCCTTAAGGCGCTCCTCTTCCACCCTTGTAGCCTTCTCCAAACGTTTCTTCCTCTCTACCTCATCTAGACCAAGAGCCTCAAGCTTCGCAGTTTCTTTTGAGATGAAGACATGAAATTCATCCTATCATTCCAAAAAAAAAAAACTAAATTAGAGATAGAAAAGCACATCTCATACAAGTGAGCCATAGATAGAAAATCACCTTCCATACAAGCTGAGATATTAAACCGCAAGGAGAGTTATAGCATGGAGCAACACCATGATAATATCTTGCCTCTATACTCATCTCAACCTCAGCCCACTTCCTCATGGCTGGACTCAATCTATCTAGAATGGAGTCTTTGTTTGCAGTACCAAACTTTTGAAACATATACACCTCATGCGCAATATTTGGAGTAACATGAGCTCTGGAAATACTATTGAAAACAAACAGAAGCATAATATGAGAATGTAAGTGTAACATATTACAAAGAGGAGCATAGTTAAAGGAAGAAGACTTACACATTGGTGGTGTCTAGTGCGAGTAGTAGCTCTGCTTCCTTCACCTTTGGCACCTCAATGAATTGGCACTGTACACTAACATGGTAGTGAGCATAGTCGGAGTACTCTGTAATTGAAAACCAACTAACATAAGAATGGGATACAAACATTCAATACTTGCATGTATAGTGGAAAACTTACTTTCTTTGATGCATTTCCACCACATTTTAAGCATGTGGTTTCCGCCCAAAACCAAGAACTTTTAACCCTTAAGGTCTTTCCACTCTCTTCCAAGAGCCCTCTCAAAGTCCTCATTTCTTTGACGCCATACTAGACCCCATTCATCTAGATTGCTGGCTGTCACAGACATGGTCTCCCCTCTCCAACCTTCAACTGATACAAGGAAGTGTCCCATCGTCTCAAGATAACCAGTGGAATCAAAGGAAGGAATCAACCACTAGGCATCATCCGTAGCAAATTTGACTGCCTCATGAGCCACCAATATGCAAAGAGACACAAGAGGAGGCAACGTCCTCTTTTTTATATAAAATTGACTCAGCACATCCTTCATCAGGCCTAGAGAGACTTGCTTGCCTAAGTTCCTTGAGTGCTTCTTTTATTTTTCATCATCATTCTCCCCTTGATCACTATCACCACTCACCTCTTCTTTGTCATCTAGACTATCATGCTGCACATTAGTCTCTGTAGGAGCATATATTAATAAGTAACAATAAAAAAAATTAGCATTAAACCAATCATATATAATGGGTAGACAATATATACATAGATAAAACAATACATAACAATGAACAAACAGTCATATGTAAATGAAATGGACATATAAGTGACTACCTGTGTGCTTTGCAACCCCGTCAATTGTATTGGAGTCCCCATCCACTTGTGCTTCGTCATCAATGAAGACACATCTTTTTGGACCACGTCCTTTCTTTGTTGAAGGAGTGTCCACTGATCTCAAACGTGATGATGCTTCTTGCTCTAAGATCCGCCCAGGAACACATCCTGAACGTAGCTTCATACAGACTTCACGGCTACTATGAGGTGACACACATTTCTTTCTCTTTCTAAGCGCTCTTTTAGGTGCCATAACTTTCTCTGCACTTGCAAATAGATACACAATCAACCTCTTTAAGCTTAATAACCTCGTTTTTTGTTATCTCATGATACACAATGAACCTCTTAAAGTTAGAAATTTCATGAATGGTGCTTGTGCAAGGTGCTAAATGCCTCTAGCTATGAAAATGCTCATGAAAGTATTTGTACAATTAGCATTTTCTCATTGTTTGGATTTAACTAAAGTATATAAGCTATGGAATAACAGAATGTCACTGACCTTTGGACAAGAGTATTTCACGAAGATATTGTGTTTAATAGCACTTACTTTGTTAATTAAGGTGGTGAAGGATAGGGACTAACGGATGTCTTATGGATCCATGAATCACCACTATGTTGATAGACATGTTTACTATTTATAAGACCTTTACTTTGAAGGACTTAATGCTATAGGAAACATGTGGAATGTTTTGACTATTGAACTTTAACATCTAGTATGGCTCATGTCTACATAACAAATTTCCCTAAGCTGAATGAAGGGATCATAAGATGTGATATCGCGTGAATGCAGCTTGAATGTCACTTGCTAGGAACATTTTAAGTCAACAATCCATCCTTTTGAAATGACAACCAGTTCTTCCCAAATGTAGCAACACAGTGTTCCTTTTGCTTGGATGATTTAAGTTGTTATAACATTTTCCATTCTGCATTTGTGGTTCTACCTACTCCACTCGGTAACCCAGTTTTTGGTTATTAGTATCAAACTGGTTTCATTTCCCTCTGGATGATTGATATATTAAAAGTTCACTCATGCTTGTTAAGAAAATATTACAGATGATCGTAGTGGAGGTAGACCGTTCATGGAGTTCCTTAAAGCAGCCAAATACAACAAGACTTTTAATTGAAGCCCACCCATTGTCCGCATCCACGCAGACGATTGGGAGGCTCCCACCCTCAATGTTCTGTCGTCGACTTACAAGACAATTTACAAGCATTTTAAGCCTAATGCAAGTGCTGCGTAAGCGAAATATGGTCGTAAGGTTGAACATGTGCAGGAAAAAATGCGAAGGAAAGCACGCTTAATACACCAAAGCAAAATGCAAAGGAAAGAATGCTTAACACACAATTCTGAACACAAAGCATATGTGAACTAAAGCTAAATACACCAAAAAGAAAATGAGTGCATAAGCCCACCCATCGTCTGCGCGGACGCGGACAATTGGGGGGCTTCAATGTCAAGGATTTGTGCTGAAAAAATGGGCTGCACGACGCGGGTGAGTTGCACGACGCCACGCATCAACGAAATGACTCCACAAAAGGAGAGAAATGACTCCACAAAACGATGAACATGAGGCGCATTATGCACGTTTTTGCATTTTGAATCAAAGAGGGGTACCTCAACAAGGGCGAGCTGATGGGGTGAGAGCTACGAGCTGATGGGGCGGGAGCTGATGGGGCAGGAGTTGCTAGCCGACACACTACGAGCTGATGGGGCGGGAGCTGCGAGGCGTTCCTCAAGGGCAGAGCCGTGGGTGGAGGAGGGTCCAAACTGCAGGTCTACGAAGGAGGGACGTGGGTCGAAAAACACGTGAGAGAGAGTGTGTGTGTCGGGGGGGAGAGTGTGTGTGTGTGTGTCGCGAGAGAGAGAGAGAGTTAGTGTCTAAGTCTTTTTGCCTTGGTCTAGCTAGAGAGAGAGAGAGAGAGAGAGAGAGAGAGAGAGAGAGAGAGAGAGAGAGAGAGAGAGAGAGAGAGAGAGAGAGAGAGAGAGAGAGAGAGAGAGAGAGAGAGAGAGAGACTAATAAGCTAGTTAGTCTCTCTCGTAAGTTAGCTAGTCTCTGATCGGTTAGTAGTCTATTAGAGTCTATTATTAAGTTTATTAGTATGTTAGCAAGCTCAATATGTGTATTAGGAGGTTTGTAGGGATAAAAATAGTTAGATATATAGCTAGACACGTAGTTAGCCGTTAAATAATTAGGTAATTAATACAACATAAATAAATCTTTAAAACATTAATTTAATCTAATTTACAACATTATTTTGAAAAACTCATAAATAAGAACTCTTAATTATGAGTGCATAGTTGGTTACTTAGTTAGATATATAGTCAGAAATATAGTTGGACGTTGAAAAACTCACAAATAAAAACCTTGCGAAGACAGAGAATGAGAGAATGATAGAGGGCAATAAAGGTGAAGGATGGTGGGTGATTGAGTCGTAAATTTTTCTTTTAATTTTTGATGATTATGCTTATTTATTATTGCTCTTAAATGTCGATGAATGACTGTGGCTCTTAAATTTTGATGAGTGTGCATATTCATTATTTAGTCATCTCTGCTTGTAGTGACGGTTGCTATAGCTTTGAGGTTATTCTAACCCTCTTGTAGCTTCCTCCATGCCTCCCTTTTTCCTCTACACAGTCATCCGATGGTGAACTGTTGCCTTCTCTTCATCAAATACACACTGTGAGCTCTATTCAGAGTTTTCTTCTCTTTATCAAATACTAACCCACCAGAGGGCACAACATGTCAAGTTTTGCTATTTTGACATGGAGACTAGCCATTGATTGCTTAGAGCACAGGGTTTCATTAAGAAATGGAGAGGTTCTTTTGAGTGAGTACTACCTACAGAATCTATTGCCTCCAACATAAAAATTCCAGGGGTTGCAAGCCGTCATAGAGAATGCTGGTGGAGCAAACAACGTCATCATGTCTCCAAGATGGGATCATCAAGGGCATGCGCACTATCTGATTGATAGTACATTATCAGCCACCTACTCTATCATGCACTCAAACGACTATGTGTACATCTCTAATAGTATTGAGTCAATAGAAGATGAGATTGACAACTACATTGATTGTACTTCTGGTTGTAGCAAATCAACTCCAGTGTGTCTTGACATACCCTCAAATAACAAGAAGGATGTTGATGAAGTAACAATTTCAATAAGTGCATGCAATGACAGAGGGATCCATAAGGATCTACATGACACAAATGTCGAGGAGGAGCTATGTGTGGGCAGCCAAAGCGAGGACTTATCTTCCTATGATAACTCCATTGCAGCCTTCATTGAGGAGAAAGCTAGAACGGGTAGATTGAAAAAATTACTAGTGCTCTGTGGACCTCCACAAAGGGTGGATGAGCTCCCAATCGAGTATAATGGTACAGTTGCTTTTGAGCTTCAGCCACACATAGCAAGAAACAAATGATGGGTATGGAACAAAAATATGATGGTCACCTGTGGTCGCGGCCCTCACAAACAAATATGGCAATTGAGTGTACTGTGCGCTTGAGCTATTGTCTTGGAAGTCTTCAATGTCTCAGAATCACTTTTCCTTACTACATAACCGAGGGAAAATACAATGATGTTTTTTTCCATGGTCACTTGGATAGAACCGTGAGCATGGGTTATCCTGCAAGTGAGGGAAACTCCAAGATAACATGTCACTATTGTCAAAATGTTGCTACTTGTGCAACCATTTGCAAATGCATGATCTATTATGTGTTGCCACTGGATCCTACAATGACACGTTTGGTGATCCATGTTGGGGAGCATGCTCACAGTGTTCAACAAGGCACAAAGAGGGCAACCCTTGACAAGGTGCGGAGGCTTGTGAGCACGGTCCGAAAGATCGAAAAGGGAGGCCCACGAAAAATACAGATGCTAGTCGCTCGGTAGATGTTGTTTGAATCTTTAACAAAAGAAGACGAGTTGGAGGTGACTGAGGTGGACCTTAATCATTTTCTAGAAGAAATGATGCCACTTGTGCAGAATAAAGGGTAAGCTTGTGCATTATTATTTTGTGCTTACAATGTATGTCCTGCATTTGAAATAACCATCTAAGAAATACATAGGTTCAAAGGCATTGTTTCACAAGAGAGAGCCAAACAAGGTCAGGTGGTTGGTGATGGGTATGACAACATACTTCTTTTGCAAAAACGTTGTGTCTTCCCATTTTTCCATGAAAGTAGATTTCCGGGAGAAGGTGATGCCAAGGAGAAGTGCTACTTGTTTAAAATGTCCACCAAGGGACTAGCATCAGGGGTGGACTTAGTGAATCGTATGAGGCAAACAGGGACTAGAGATTTACGACGTGCATGGGTGCACTTTGATCATACCCATAGGATTGATGGTTGGACAACTATGTCTTGTTCAGTTTATGATCATGGGTATGTGGCAACATAATTAAAGCTTGTATTGAAATTAAATTGTTGTTGATGAACACTATACTAATGTATCAATCATGAACTAGCATGAGAGCATTACATGTAATTGTAATATGTGAATTTAAAGAGGAGGACAAAGAGTCTTAAATCTTGTTTTGGAGAAATTTGAATTTTGTCATGGTTCAATGTGGCCATGATCCACCTGACTTTGCTGGCTTTATGTCCGATGAGGCAAGTGTGAATTGGATGGCAATAAGGGTTGTGTACAATGGAGGACCTCATAACATAATGGAAGGGAGGGAGTGCTCTTGTCTTTTTCATTGGGAGCAAAGTTTGCAAAAGCATACCAAGAAATTAGTCACTGTGGATAAACAAATGCATCACATTGAATTGTGTGAAGCATGGAGGCTAGCAACGACAACTCAACTAGCCTCACTTCAGGCCTCTACTATCTGAGATTGGTGGGCACGAAATGTAAACAAGGAACACATCAAGGCTTTGGATAGGTGGTTGAAATGGCGGGAGCAAAGAATTGCCCACTGGGGAGGAATTGAATCTCATGTAAGTGTGTCATTTTTTCTAGCTCATTAAGATTTGTTGCACAATGTAGCAATGGGGAGAGCTACTGATTCTATTTTTGGATTTGACTCCGCAGGCTAACAAAAGTCCTTGGGAACATGCTCAAATTCCAAGCATAAACTTATCAGAAAGTGTCCATGCTAGTTGGTTAGCAGGTGAGGGTGGAAAATGAAAGATATCACTTTATGATGCATATGTTAGTGATGTTTTGAATGCATATATTCAATGTGCAAAGAGGTTGGGCTATACCATAGGGAGGTTTATTGGATCTGGGCCTTCTATGGAGTCTTTGTTGGCTAGTGCCAGCAAAAGGGAATCCCCAAATCCCACCTCTGTTGCACGTGCGTTGCAAGGTGTTGTAGCTGGAAGTCCTTTGTATGAGGAGCCTATAATGCAAGGTGATAGGGAGACTATGCAAAGAAAAAAGAAGGGAGGTGGAGCAACTGTAAGTTCTCATAGACCGGGGTACATGATGGAGTCAAGGCAAAGGAAAATCAGGGGCAGGCCGTGGAGTACACAGTTTGACGATGGAAAGATGGAAGAGATATATATCCAGGAGGATGAGGAGATACCAATCAAGCCCTTTGCAAGTGGAGTAAGTGCACCAGATGCGGGAACATCAACCCATGTAGAAGAGGTAAAAGTGGCACAGGAGGAGTGGGCTTTACGAAGGACACCACCTAAATGTGTGAGAAAGTGTTTTGGTATGGAGGGTAGAAAGAATTGCAGCAGCAAATTACAGAGTCAGCAAGTGGGGTTAGTCGTGCCATGCTTTTGGTCTGAGAGAGCCTATAAGAACAAGGCCATTGCACAATGGATATGGTTCTATAATCATGATGTCAAGCATACAAACGTTGTGCAGAAACAAGTGATAGCATCACCAATTGTTCCATCTTTGTGGCCAGTTGATATAGGAACAAATATATCGAAGGAAGAGTGTAGCAGCCTAAGACAGGCTAGTTTCAAGTTTGCCTGCTTTACAGCACCACCAAGGAACGAGAAGAGCAAACCTCCTATTTCTACAAAATGTGGCTCAAGCGGGAAAAGACGCAAGTGGAGACATGGAATTTCCAAAGATCCACAAAAGAGAATAGAGGCAGCTGGTTGCATGGTTGTGACATTCTTGGAGGAGGTAGTGCAACTTGAGAGACAACATTCAGTATTTCGAGTCTTGACAGAGAGTTGTTATGATGTTCACATCAAAGAAGAGCCTAGGTGCACTTGTCCTGATTTTCAAAAAAGAGAATCTACCCAGAAGGCATTTCTTGCTTGCAAACATATGTATTATGTGTACATGCACATACTTGGCCTTCAACCCAAGGAGCACATGGTCATACATCAGCCTGTACTAACTCCCACTGACCTTGCCTTTGTGTTACGGCAAATACGTAAGATATGCCCTGTTATGTAGGAAGCCCAAAGTAAGCATGGCTCATTCATTGTTCTGGCCAACTCATCATCATGCACTTCATTAGGGTGTGGCATGTCCTTTTTGTTACATGAAGATCAAGGTGTAGCAATCTTGGAACCTTTCTAGATATTGTACTCCTTTTGGGTAATGCAAAACTTTGGAATGTTATTATTTGTTGTGATTATTCAGCACCATTGCTCCCTTTACTGTGAATGGTTTAGTATTCTCCTTGGGAGCTCCCAAATGATGATGCATGCATGATGTGCAATATATGTTTATGTTAAAGAAGAGCGGTAGTGCGTGACATGTCGTTTGTAGAAAGCATCCAAGGTTGTTTCAAAAAGCTCTAAAAATCAATTTCAATTGCAAAAGCACGAAATCAAAAGCTCGCAAAAATAACACACCTCTCCATGAGGACTAGTGTAGGTCTTGGGTTGATGAAGGGGTTGAGATTGAGGCTGAAAATGAGAGGGTTGAACTCTTGATGGCTCTCCAACTTTAAACTTCCCAACAACCTTGGGAGTTGTGGTCGTTGACTGCTCTTGAACAATGGGAAAACTTGGAGCATTTGAAATAGATGTAGGTAATATCCTCTCACTCAAGAGAGCCACAAGCTTATCAAGGCCTGATTTTATATCCTTTATGTCGTTGGAGAGTTGTTGAAAACTGTTAAAATCAGTAGAGACATTAGTAGTGCCAATCCCCTATTGTTTGTTTATTGCAGCATGTGTTGAACTTATCTCTAGCTCCTCATTATCATGGTTCTCAAGGTAAATAGCCTCTTGTGAAGCTTCACACTCTTTATTCAACAACTAATAGTCCCTTAAACCTTCATTGATGGTATCCATAATGGGTTCCTTTCTTTTATTTTTAGCCATAGGTGACGTCGTGTCGTCCTGAGTGTATAGCAAAAGAAAAAATCAAAATATCTTGAGCTCTAATGATCCAAATGACCAACTTCTTGGCTCCGTATAAAGCTTAGGATGTCCTCTTTCAAATAAGCTATCAAGTTTTTAAAATGGTTGGGTACAGAAAATTCTGTAAACAATTTACTGTAGCTGTCTGGAATTTTTTGCAACCTATGAATGCTCTGTTTTGGTCATTTAATGAATTGTACCATCAAATTCATGCATGTACCAACTAGGTAGACCTACAAATGAACTCCATACATCTACCAACACTGAAACAACCTCTGCAAGTAACCAAGGATAGAATAATTCCACTGTAAGCTACAAAATAAGGATCCAATCAATGGAACCCTGCTTGAAAACCATGTTCCAACTCTTTATTGTGCTAACCCAAGTTTCAAATGCCACAAGTAGCATACATCTTGCTCAGCATAACTCTATCCCAATTTGCCAATTGCATTGCATTATGTTGCCATACATTTTCCTTTACATCATGTACCCCATGCCAAATACACCATACTCAAGGCTGAATTCTTGTGCCTTTGAAATGGTACCTACACATAAACTTTAAATGCATGGGATCCGAGACTTGAGGAGTGTGCAAATTTCCCTCTCAAGGCAGTTTGTGCTCGCCTTTAGGGTCCTTGTCAATAGGGGAGGGTCACCTCCCTTTTTTCTTACCAACTCGCCCGGCATACACTTTTCCTTATGGATGTAGACATGGCAGATCAATGCTAGATTAAGAAGACAGCATGAAATGCATGTATTTGAAGGATTTGATTGTCATTTCATGATATGCATGAGCTTGGAATAAATTGGATTGAAAATGAAGTGGGATTAGGTAAGGAATACCTGCAGCAGTGACTCATTGCTTTACAACTTTTATTTCACTTACCATTGGGCAAAAATTTCATTCATGGTAATGAAACAAGAGGCAGACAATTCAATGTCAGGGTCAGAGAAGAATAGGTGAAAATCAGAGGCATTGGAAGTGATTATTTTCAATGAATGTAAGTGATCAATTAGTAATTAATCACTAGGGTAGCTAAATGGATTGTTCATGAAGTGCATTTAACAAAATGATTGGATTTTGAATCATTTCAATCCCTTTTTCATCAATTTGATGAGCTCGGCAATTGGATTCAGAAGAGAAAGATTAAAGATTATTGAAAATACATTTTATGCTTGTAAATGAAGAATGTGGTTGATGTAGATTCCCCACATAATGATGGACTATCTTCAGCTTCTAAAGATCCACAGAGACTCCATTGTTGCTCCATGCTTCAAGAATGGTTGATGAAGGAATAATCTTCTTCTATTTGATGAAGAACTGGAAGGATGGTAATGAACAACTCCAATTATTGGAAAAGAAATCAAGAATTTCACTGACATTGAAAATGCATGTTGTCCAAAGCTTCCATAGATCAATATGAGCCCAAGGATGCTTCAATGTTGCTTAAATGCGGTCAATGAATTGAAGCCATGTGCATAAGAAAGCTCCAGGAGTGATTTGCCACCAATACTCCCTTCATTTGCTTCAAGATATCAAAGATTCTTGGTTGTTGCCCAAAACTGTCAAGAATAGGGTTTCATGGGAGAGAGAAGAGTCCAAGAATAGGGAGAAATCTTGTCCAAGATTGAAGGAGACCACTTGCCAATGGTACTTGAGTACTAATCAAGAGTGATTTGAGCTCCATAGCTCATATTTAACATGTGACAGGCCTGAATATGCAGCAAGCGCAATTCACTATTCCATGGGAAGCTCGAGAGATGGAGAACAATGCTATGAAGTCCTTTAGCAAGATAGAGATCACGGGCAAGAGATTTGATCAGCCTTTGGCCATGGATTCTTGAGGCCATCTTAAAAGAAAAGGGAAGAAACCCCTATTCTTGAAAAAGTAACTCAAGTTTGAACCAAACTAAGTCCTGTAACCCTCATTTTATCCAACTTACCCCAATGTTTGGTCCAAAACTTGGTCATGAGTTGCCATATTGGTTGGAGTCTGCCATTATCAAGTGGTTCATGCCAAGAACCTCCATCTTAGTCATGGTTTGTGACAGATCTCCATGTGAGACCATGGTTATGGAAGAACCAACTCCTGTGATTGAATTTTAATGGCGATTTTCACTCCCTAGTCACTGCAACTAAATCTAATGCATGAAAATGACTTCTAACATGATCTAAATTAATGCTCTGATACCAATGTAAAAGAAGTCTAATCTAACAATGGAAATGAATAGAAAATCAAAACACTCTAAGCTACAAATAACAAGAAATGAACCAAACTGAGTTTCCAGCATGGCCATGCCAAGGAACATCTTCTATTACCATAGCACAATGTAGCCATGAACTACAAACCAAGTACAAGAGGAATGAAAGACAAGAAGGTTGAAATTGTGATAATGCCAAAGAATGCTACTACTTTAGCACTTCTTGCCTTTTATACTAAACCCCAAGTCCTCTTTCTCATGGCTCAAGTATTTACAAAGTTTTATACTTGGAATAGGCTTCAACTCTAATGTTGATAACTTGCTTCATTACAATACCCCAAAAAGAAACCTTTTTTATTTCCACTTCCTTAAGAGGCTACTTATGCATCTTTTTCTCGTTGAAAGTCACATCATTACTATGAATAATCTTTCTACCTTTTTTATCTCAAAGGTGACAATCCATCTCGCCACTTTGTCCATAGTCCAAAAAGATGCACTTAATGGATTCTAATTATAACATACTATGCTTTTCCTTTTACGCATGCATATAAGCTTCACAACCAAACAGTCTTAAGTTATCATAAGAGGGCTTCTTGCCTCACCATGCCTCTTCAGGAATGCCACTATCTAAAGTAGCATTAGGTAAATTTATCAAATGTCCAACAATCGCTATAGCCTCTACCCAAAATCCTTGATTAAGTCCAACATTAGACAGCATATTCAATATCCTTTCATTAATTATCATATTCATATGCTCTATAACACCATTTTGGGTATGATTGCTATGTGTCGAGTTTCATTTTTATCCCACGTGTTTCACAAAAAAATTTAAGCTCATGAGAAATATATTCTCCACCATTATTAGTTCTGAGACACTTAAGTCTCTTGCCAAACTAATTTTTTGCAAGTGCCAAAAATTTATAAAAACAAGACAAAGCCTCATCTATCCTACCAATAGTGAAAGCCCACACTTTCCAAGTTGCATCATCAATGAATGTGATAAAATGAGATACCCCATAGAGATTTTGTAGGCATAAGCCCACATATATCAATATACACTAAGTCAAGTAGCTCTCTCCTTTTCTTGTTCAAGTTTTTCTTATGGGATGAACATGTATGCTTTCAGCATATACAATGCTCACAAAAGAGAAAGGTTTAAAAAATCAAGAGAAGTCAAGTAACCCAAAGGAGATAGAATCTACATTTCTTTTCTAGTTATATGTCCCAACTGGTGATTCCCAAAAGATATATTTTCTTACTTGATTACAATAATTACATGATTTTTGACAAAATATACATGCCTTTAGCAACAACAAATGATCCCTTGTGGACTTTCCATGACTAACTCCCAAAAGTAGTAATCCCAAGCCATCCAACTGATTAGTAGGTATCAAGCTCTTAGTAAGGTTAGGTACATGGCTTACATTCCAACGAGTACAGATAGGTCCATTTTGAAAAGCAAACTGCACATCTCCTACATAAACTATATCACATATATAATCATTTCCAAGATGGATCGATCCATGCATGTTACTGTCATATGAATAGAACCACTCCTTATGAGGAGTCACATGATAAGATGTGTTAAAATCGAGTGTCCTTGGACCAATTGTCTATCTACTACAACTAACATATATACAAGAAGAGTAGAAGTAAGTAACAGTTCACCATCTTCATTCTACACATTCATTGTATTGATTTCTTCAATCTGTTTTAGGATATAAGTGTAGCAAGATATGCTATTTATTATGAAGAGATAAGGATATGCAATAAGTGGACAAAATGATCCCATAACGATTACACTGTAATATCTCTGATATTAGGAAAAGGGGCTAATCTACCCCATTCAATGTATCATGTATATATATATATATATATCTACAGGGAATGAAATAAGCAATTGCAATTCACTCTACTTTTAATACTCTCTCTATCTCTCTCCATACATTGTGAGTAGTATCTTCTCATCCCTTATCTTCTACCTATCATTTTCAATTCACAATCTTTACATTTTATTTACCTTCTTTCTTATCAGCATCCTTATTCTCCTTCTTCTTATCTTTTTACTCTCACTTCCATTTGTAATATAGCTTATTGATATGATCTATTTTACCACAATGGAAGCATTAAATGTCTTTCTTAGACCTAGATTATTGAGAATCAAGCTCGTGATACTAATGACATGACCGATCTTATCTAGACAATCGTAGTCTTAGCTATCACTCTCCATGTGTGTTTTAATAACTGAGGCAGTCAAACTCAACCACAGTTAGTGGTACGGTTAGTTAGTGACCTAGTGTGTTTTCAGTTATGTGTGACTAGACTTTAGGAAGCATCATGGAATAATGCGAAGTGGAGAACAATGAGAGCACACTACTCTCTGTTACAGCTCCATGTCTTTGTCTCTCTCTCCCTCTGAATCTTGAACATGGTATCAGAGCATGAAGCCTAAAGGCTTGGTCGTGGCATTGGCATCCGCATTGCAAGAGCTAGAGCTTGAAGTCAGGATATGCATTGTGGCTTGCAAAAGTTCATGTGTTGGCAGCCATTGGATCAATTGGAAGGTATGTTTCTTGTGGTACATCAATTCACAACCTATTGAGGTTGCCTAAAGGGGTTCTCTACCACTTGAATGAGCTCTGTTGTATGAGCATCGAGCGAAAAACAACAGCAATGTAAAAAGTGTGACCTGTATTGATTGTGCCAGTTTGCTAGTCATCTTCTCCTGCTCCAACTAAGACATTGACAGTCGTAAACACACTCTACTATTAATAAACAAGTTGTCAAGAATTGAAGAAAGCTTTGTAGCATTGATATCTTGGTTCTCAGCTAATTTGTGGGATGTTTGAATCAAACATTGGCTGGAAAATAGAGTAGGTATGCTGTTAATTATATAGGGACAGCATACATCTACTTGGTTGTAGCTCATTTGGGAGCTAGATTGACCTCTATTGATTTCTACTTATGCTTGATAATGGATATACCTTTACTCTCATGTGTTTTGGCATGGCTTTGAAGAGTTCAACACTTTGATTTAAATGCTAATAGCATGCTGAAATTTTTCATGAATATATGACAGCTTACACGTGAAGTTTTGGAGCATCTTGACACCTATTTGGTACCCGTAAATGATTGGAGCATCTTGACACCTATTTAAATGATTGGATGTTGGTCCATGAATATAAGATGTTTTGTGGATGTAAATGAGCATTGAATGCTTAGATTTGGGCTGAAATACTACTGGTTATAGTAGGGGACTAGCTGTAAATTGTATGTGGGAAGAGTATTTGGCACTACTACTTGCATACATTACAAACATTGATACTTGTTTGGTCACGTATCGAATCTCCAATGTACTAGGACATGTCTGTGGTGTTTTAAGGACATGTCTGGTTATTGCAAAGTTTATGATGTTGGTCATAATAGGTTGTTTGCTTGTCATAAACTGTGGAAAAGTCTAGTGAATGTCAGCATCAGTTCTATGCATCTATTGATGCTTATATGGACATAATTTATTGCTGAGATGTTTTGCCACTACCATAGAATTTTTTGAACTAATTTGAGCTTGGTTTATGCTCAATTGAGTGTGTTTTTTTCATTGCTAGAATACAATTTACAACAAGCAAGTTATCAGGGAGGTTGTACCTAAACTACATGAAACTATTCCTAGACTGCAAAAAATTGTTCCTGAACTAGAGAAAGATTGTTCCTGATGAACTACGAGAAGTCTGTTCCTGAACTACAAGCACTTACAAATTGCATATAGCATTGAACACCTTAGTTGCAAATATGGCAAATGCTCAAGGCACCGACAATATCACTCAAATTGTGGGAGAGAAGCTTGATAACAAAAACTTTGCTCTATGGAAGTTTAGGATGCAAAATTTCTTGATTGGTAGAGGCTATTGGGATTTATATATGTGGATTGAACGAAATTTGACTCATGATCACAACAGAGAACTCACCGACAATGGTCGGAAAGAGCAAGCAAAGTGTTACATCGTTTCTCTTTATGCATTTCTGATGTGATGGCTATGCAAATTATCAACTATCAATCCCCAAAAGGATGCTTGGGATATTCTCATGAAGAATTATGATAATGTTGCTCATACTAGAAAGATACAACTCAAGCAACAATTTAATAACATGTCCAAAAATGGTAGGAGCATTCACGCATATAGGATAGAGATAAAGACCATAGTAGATCTGCTTGCTACTATTGGTTCTAAAGTCTCAGAGGATGACATGATTGCAATTACATTGAATGGACTAGTGAAGGAGTATAAAACTTTTGATACTTCGATTTCTATGAGAGCAGATCCCCATAACTGGGATGAATAACTTGCATTGTTGCTACATGAGGAAGCCAAACTTGGTCTCAATACACGTTCAAGTGCCTTTCAGAGCAGCAGAGATAATTTCTTTTACTCTAGTGAGCGAGCTAGAGGTGGTAGAGCTCATGAAGTTTTTCAAGGTCATGGAGACACTTAGAATACATATGGACAGTAGTAAAAGAATGCATAGAAAAAATCAATGCACAAGGATAGCGAGGATCTGGAGCCTTTAGAGACAAGGGGAGATCACCGAGAGGCATAGGTGGCTCTTGGCAATAGTCGCATGAGCACTCTAATAGGGCTAAATACTCTCATTATTGTGGAAGATATGGACATATAGCAAAGGACTGTCCTAAAAAGCAAGCAGATATGAAAACAAAAGGCAAACTTCATGGAAATTATGCATCTTCCAGTGGTAGTAGGATGATCAGGGAGATAGGTTGTTTGCTATGCAACATGTTCCTAAGAATACATGTGAGCAAGGCAAGGATGAAAAATGGTATATAGACTTAGGAGCATCCAATCATATAACTCTGCATGGCGAGTGGTTTAATGAGATGACAGCAGCAGGTTTCCATGGACATGTATGCACTGGTGATGACACACAACATGATATTCAACATACATGTTTGGTTCTATTAATCATGCATGATGGCAGAAAGAAGAGTCTATATGATGTACTACATCTGCCTTCTATTACTAAGAATTTATTGTTGGTTGGATAGATGGAAAATAGAATCTGCAAGTTGTCTGATTCAATGGACATGGTTGCTTTATTGAGAAATATGAAAATGGCTATAAATTGATTGCTAAAGGCAAGAGAGATGATAGAATGTTCACTTTGGATGCATCTATACCTAAGTTGAAAGCAGCCATGTTTGCCTACGATAATGGAGTAGATGGAGATGTAGAAATCTCACACAAACACATTGGTCATGTAAATATTCTGAGGCTAAAAAATATGCAACAAAAAGAGGTTGTACTTGGCTTGCCAAAGTTCAAGTATATTGATCTTGGACATGTCTGCTCTGCTTGTGAGTTTGGGAACCAAGCAAGGCTTCCATTCATGAGACATGTTAGAAACACTCCAAGACCTTTGCAATTGATACATTCGGATGTATGGGGTCCTGCCCATAATACATCTTTTGGTGGTGCTATGTATGGTGTGTCATTTATCAATGATTTTAGCATGTATACATGGTTATATATCTTGAAGCACAAGGATGAGGTGCTACATCTTCAAGGATTTTAAGACACATGTTGAAAATGAGTTTGGATGTTATATCTCATGTCTAAGATATGATGGAGGTGGGGAATATGTCTCTAGAGATTTTGGCACATACTTGGTAAAATATGGCATAAAAAGGAAGCTCGCATGTAATTACACACCACAACATAATGGTGTGGCGGAGAGAAAGAATTGTGTACTTATGGAAGTTGCCAGGGCAATGCTTAATGAAAAGAACTTGCCATATGCTTATTGGATGCTATTTATGTATTCAACAAAACACCTACAATTGGAATTCATGATTTGACAACATATGAGAAGTTATATGGTCACAAGCCTGATATCAGTCACTTCAAAGTGTACTTGATGAAAAGAGGAGAAAATTAAATCCGAAAGCTATAAAAAGTGTTTTTCTTGGCTATGCATAGAATAGAAAGGCCTACAAGTGTTATAATCCGTCTACTCACAGGAGACCTTGATTAGTAGGGATGTAGTATTTGATGAGCTAGCATCATGGTATGGTGGTCTGAATGTAGTGGTTTTTGATGGACCAGCTAGCCCTACTCATGCTAAAAATTATCCTTCAGCTAGTACTACCATGAGTGGACCTATAGGTGATGGTACTTCTACTACTAGTCCTTGGACAGGACGACTACGCAGTCATACTTCTACATCGACTGTCACAGATATGTCAATGAGGGGGAGATTAGATAAAGGCAAAGAGAAGATGTTTGATTATTTAATTGGTCCACTTACATCTGGATATGAGTCACTTGGCAGTGACAGTCTTGACAGTGAATTGAGCATACCATCAGTTATGATGCATTGGTGCAAGGCAAAGCAAGTATGTGCTGCCTCATGAGAGAAAATCGCATAGTGAACTACAATTGAGAAGGTCTAAAAGGGTCAAGAGACCAATTGACAAGTTGACATACAATGGCTATTCAGTCGGAGATTATGCATACATGATAAAAGTGATGGGATACAAAGAATCTACTAAGTTCAATGAGACAATGGCAAATAAAACTTGGTGTGTTGCCATGGATGAAGAATACGCATCACTAGTTGAAAATGAAACATGGAATTTGGTTAGTTTGCCTGAAGCAAAAACACCCATTGGCTATAAATGGGTTTATAAAGTGAAATGCAAGGCAAATGATCCATTGGAAAGGTATAAAGTCTGGCTAGTTGCAAAGGGATATGCATAGAAGTATGGCTTAGACTATGAGGAGACTTTGAGCCCAATTGCAAAGATGGCAACCATAAGAACAATCATTGCATTAGTAGCTTCTAAGGGATGGAAGTTATGGCAGATGGATATCAAAAATGCATTCTTGAATGGTGACTTGATTGAGGAGGTGTATATGGAATAGCTTGAGGACTATGTACACCCTGATTATCCAACACATATATGTAGACTAAAAAAGGCCTTATATGGGCTAACACAAGCACCGAGAGCATGGAATGCTCATATTAGGTTTTATTTACAGCAACTTGGTTTTCAAGTGGGTCATGCAGACCATAGCTTGTTTACATAGAAGATAGAGAATGGTTATGTTTTGATTTATGTGGATGATTTGATCATCATTGGAGATGATGATCACGGGATTGCTAAAATTAAGTCATGGCTATAGGCTAAATTCAAGGTTAAGGATCTTGGAGAGGTGAAATACTTCATTGGGATGGAGATTGTGTCTACACCTCAAGGTATATGGGTTTTGCAAAAATAGTATGCTCATGATATGTTGCTGAAATATGGCATGATGGAGTGTAAAGCCATGGAAACACCATTGGATCATAATGTCAAACTTGCAGTTGATGTTAGGAATGAAATAGACAATGTCACTATGTATCGACAAATGGTGGGCAGCCTAATTTATCTCACTATCACCCATCCTAACCTCAATTATGCAATGGGGCTAATTAGCCAATTTATGCAAAAGCCTCGTAAGCCACATCTAGATGCAGTCATGAGGATTATGCGACACATGAATTGTAGTGTTGATTATGGGTTGTTTTATGAGCATGGAAAGTCATTTGACTTGACAGGTTATACGGATGCTGATTGGGCTGATTGTGCCTATGACAGAAGGTCAATCAATGGTTATGCCTTCAGCCTCGGTAGTAGTATGATTAGTTGGAGTGGTAAGAAGCAATTCGGCTGTTGCTTTATCTAGTACAGAGGTAGAATACATGGGTGCAACCTTAGCAGCATGTGAAGCACTTCGATTGTTGCTTTATCTAGTACAGAGATAGAATACAAGGGTGCAACCTTAGCAGCATACGAAGCACTTTGGCTTGTGAAATGCTATATGACTTGGGTATACAATTAGATAGGAAGGTCACCTTGCATTGTGACAATCTTAGTAGTATGATGTGGGCTAGTAACACATAAAAGTTCATTACCATTTCATCAAGGAGATGGTACTTGCTAGATAGATTGATCTACTCCATGTGAAGACAGAAGACCAGGTAGCAGATATCTTTACCAAATCACTTGGTAAAGAGAAGTTTGTGCATTTCACGGAGCTACTTGGAGTACAGCAATTAGCTTGAGCTTGAGGGGGAGTGTCGAGAATCAAGCTCGTGATTAGTATCCTTGACATTACCAATCTTATCTAGATAGTTGTAGTCTTAACTATCACTCTCCGTGTGTGTTGCAATAACTAAGTCGGCCAAACTCAACCACAGTTAGTGGTACGGTCAGTTAGTGACCTGGTGTGTTTTCAGTTATGTGTGACTAGACTTTATTAAGCATTATGGAATAACGAGAAGTGGAGAACAATGAGAGCACACTACTCTCTATTACAATTCCATGTCTTTGTCTCTCTCTCCCTCTAAATCTTGAACATAAATTTGATGCTAACTATCCACAGTCCTAGTTTTTGTCTTTATACTATTTTTTCCTTTTTCTTCATAAATTGCCAATGCCTAACCATTTTTTCCTTGGTCCATGGATTTCATGCATATCTCTTTACCCAATAAACTACCCATAACATCATTAGACATCAACTTACCATTTGGAGTGGAATTATTGATGAATGTTCTAGAGGTGTCCCATGATGCAAGTAAGGATCATTAAAAAAAATATTGCCTTAACCTCGTCGTCCTTACCATAGATCAATGCGGCAAGTACAACTTACAATCCAACATATGGTGTCTAAGGGATCTTAAATTCTGGCTCATGAGAAGCTTTGAGGAGTAGTCAATAACAATGACATGGTGAGGAAACTTGTGGAACGTTATGGCCTGCAAACTTGCACTAAAGTCTATAGTGAACTAGCTCACCTAAACACATGCCTAAGTTTTATTCATAATTACGACCCTAACTCTAAAACAAGGATGTTGGCTTACTAGGCAAGGGGTTAAATGTAATCAACAAGGTGACTCTTACACCACACTTGTGGATCTTGCTTTGAAAATACAAAATAAGTAACGAAGATAAAAGGTTCCACTAGATTTCCCATTGTTCTGCAAATATGAAAAAAAAATCACCTAACCTCACCCAACCTTGTGTACAATTTAGCATTGTTGTGGAAGAGGAGTTGTAATAGCAAAAGTTTTTCATCACGTGTTCACAAATAATAAACCCTATACTCCCAAACACCTCATGGAGGACATACTCATCACTAGCAACTTGTGGCATGAAACTATCATCAAGGCACAAAAATCACGAGTCCAAAACCCTAATGTGAGTTGCTCCAAACCCAAAGGGATGCTAATCTAGTGCACTCACTAGGGTGATCAATGTGGGATAGGACTCTCTACTGATGCACCACCTACCCTAGACATAGTTACATTCCCAGAAAGAGCCATCACCACACCAAAATTGTCTCACATAGGGGAAACAAGGGAAAAGTGGAGAGAGGGGGGAGTAGAGAGAACAAGTTAAAGACAAGAGAAATAAGAAAGAAGAAGTCAAGCTTCTAGTAGAGAATAGAACAATGAACATAGGAAAAAGAGATCAAGAGAAGAGAGTGAGAAAAGTTCACCTACCTCGAGTTCCTATGATAGAGACACCTCTAAGGAATGAGAAGCAACTCGTGCTGCCAAGAAAATAAGTTAAAAAAGAAGCAAGAATGATAGAGCCAAAGATAAAGGAACACACTTAGAGCATTCAATAAACCATTTTACAATCATTTTCTTATCAAATACAAGGGATCATCCACACATTGGTTCAACAAACTCGAACAATTATGGTAGAAGGGGAAGGTAGCTCAAACAAGGGGAAAGAAAAGACCATTGAAAACATGCAAAGCCTTGACCCATAAATGATTTGGCAACTAAAAAATTAGATACAAGGCTTACATAATAAAATCTTCAATTTAGATAATATCAAAAGCACTCAAGATGCCACACCTCTTACTACGCAAGGTGATAGGTCACCCCAAGCAAAGGACATCTCAAGCTCACAAGAACCTTGATTGATGCTAAGAGCAATGAGGAACCTAACAACCCTAAAGATAATATGTGAAGAACTTAGAAGGTATAAAAAGGAAGTCCTTCAACATGAGCTACATAATAGATTAGGAAATACTCAAGAGGCCTACCAAGAGTTCATGGGTACAAGCCAACCATCAATTGTTGTAGCCTCCAAACTTAGTTGTGATGAAAAAGGATCAGGCACCAAGAGCAAAGGATAAGGAACTAAATAAGCTTTAAAAATGACATGAAGAAATGAAAGCTGAATTTGCAAACCTAAGAATGCAATTAGAGTAGTAGAAGGCTAAGATAGCTCTACAGGGAGAATTGACAAGCCTAAGAGCAAATAAAAGTGACATGTAATGGTCTAGAACAGAATGTGGACAAAAGTCTTATATTGAAGTAATCTCTAGAACTAAGAATGAGTGAGACAGAACTTTGGAGAATTATTGAAAAATCTTACAAATGATTTATCCAAGGAAAGCCACTTCAAGATGCAAGCAAATGTGCATAAGTTTGTAACGTTGCAACAATAAGAGCTCTACAAGAGGACCATCCATCAAATCACCATCTACAACACTAACAATGTAATAGAGCTAAAAGCACAATTAAGTCTAGCCAATGTAGCATTGAACAGATTGGAAATTGGTCAAGTGATTGATCTTCCAATCCCACTTCCAACTAGATAAACACTATGGAGTCATTTAAGGAACATTGGGTATGAAGAGCAAGAGTTGAGAGCCATGGAACTAGGAGACTAGAAACTTCTAGAATAGAGTTGTCCTTCCTTGTAGAGCCTCCAAAAATCATGTCTTCATCAAAATATTTGTGAAGCTACATGAGTTTGATGAGATAGAAGAGAGTGCAATGTAGTGCATCTAAGATCTTTGCCAATAGTAGAGCTACCCCTATAAGTGCAAGAGTGTTGACTAAAGACAATTGAGTGTGCTAAAGGCTCCTTCTTAAAAGTGATTGATCACCCACTTGATTACAAGCACTATGTAGAACATTGAGAAGATTTGGATGAACCAGTGATGAAGTACCAAGGGCCAAAAGGACATGGAATTGTAGTGTTTGATTTTAAAGCATCTGATGAAAGAAGGCTGTGAAAGGCTCTATCTTGCAACATTGTGCATACACTAATTCAAGTGGCTAAGAGCATTGCAAAGAAATGGAGAGAGCAATAGGATGAAGAGGCCCTTCGACAAGCCTCTCAACTTCAAGAAGGCAAAAGATGAGGTGAGCATCTCAAGTACCAAGCATAGGAAATATAGAAGTTTTAGATAGAGTGGCTGTATGCTATCCTAGAGATGGATGACATTGCAAGGTTGACATTCTACTGTGATGTAAGCTACAAAAGGGAGAATGAGCTTTACTGCCATTATCCCACTTGATATACACATTATGATCCACGAGTCCATGGTAGATACAACTTTCCTAAGATCCCCAATGTCAATGCCACCAGACAAGAACAGTTGCATTGATTCCAAACTTGACTTGTGACCTTCATTCTCCACATTTCTCAAACACTTCACCAATTGCCCTCACCATGCCATCATCATCACTTGCAACTACCTTTGTCTTTTTATCAAGCTATTGGAGCAAGACATTACCCAATAGTGTAGCGTTCCATTGCCTCCATATTCAAAACTTTGCCAACAATATAGCCCCAATAGATGAGCAAAAGGCTAAAATGACGAAGGTTCCTTATGCATCTACAATTGGTAGCATGATATATGCCATGGTTTCTACACATCCAATCATTGCGTGTGCAATGGGAGTTGTTAGCAAGTATATGGCAAACCCTAGGAAGAAGCATTGGGAGGCAATAAAGAGTAGCATGAGATATTTGAACCGCACTAGATCTATGTGCATATACTTTGGAAGGAAGGGTGTATCTATTCTTGGATATGTAGACATTGATTTTGCAAATTTTGTCTGCACATTCATAGGGGGTGCAATCTCTTGGGTCTCTCAATTGCAGCCATGTACAGTTTTATCTACCACCAAGGCTAAGTATATTGTAGCCATTGAGACTTGAAAGGAAGCTATATGGCTTACTCACCCTAGTGGAGACTGAAGTATTGCAAGAGAGGTACCTACATTGTATTGTGATAGTCAGAGTGCCATTTAGTTGGCATGGAACTCTATCTTTCGTACAAAGACAAAGCACTTAAGGTGAAGTATCACTTCATTAGGGAGGTTCTTCAGGATAAGTTGATTGAGCTTATCAAGATCCATACAAATAATAACCATATAGATATTCTCATGAAGAGTCTACCTTTTGAGCACTTTGCACATTATGCATTCTATTAGGCATTGGATAATATCTTCAATTTCTTATTATAGTGCCCTAAATACACATTGGCCTTTAAGTGGGAGATTTCCTAGCAAGTAGACCTTGTATTTGCCAAACACCATGAGATTGAAATGCATGCTTTCTATGGGCAAGTCTTCCCATACCTCAAGAACCAATTAACAATGCTAACTCTTGTGCATGTAAAGAGACCCAAGAGTCTGCACTACCTTTAAATGTGAAGTCAAAACCTATAATAGACCTCCTAGAAACAATGTTCCCTATAAAATTAGCATCTACGTATCTAAGAACATATGCATCCTTACTTTTGAAGCATGTGCACATAGATCTAGTGTTGTCCAAGTATCTCATGATACTCTTTACTACCTTCCAATGCTTGTTTTGCCAATGTTTGCCATATACTTACTAGTAGCTCCTACTGCATACGCAATGTCTGGACATGTAGCAACCATGGTATACATCAAGCTACTAGCTATGAATGCATAGGGAACCTTGGCCATTTTAGCCTTCTGCTCATCTAACTTTGGGTTGTTCTCTTGGATAAGTTTTGAAAGTGGATACATGAACATTGATATCCTTCCGACTTGATTTTGCATAGTACGCATACCCAAGAATGTGACTAGCACTTCCCAACTCCTTTATGTGAAGGGTTCCATGAAACCTTTTCTTTAATGCATCCACATCGATAACAAAATTTCCATCCAATTTGCATATCATCCACATAAAGAATCAAGGTAATAAGGCTACTATCCCTAGCGTTCTTAGTGCATAGATTGTAATCAATCTCAATTTAGTGTACCCTAAGATTGCATAAAGGCATCAAACTTATTATATCATTCCTTGCAAGCCTGTTTCAAAAGATACATGCTCGTATGTGAGTTACATACTAATTGTTCCTTTTCAAAACAAACCCCTCAGGCTTTTGCATGTAAATATCCTTGTGCAAGTTCCATGCAAAAAAACTATATTTTATCCATTTGTACCAACTCCATATCATCTCTAACAGCCAAAGCAAGGGTCTGTAAAGGGTGGTCATCTTGACTATTGGTTAGAGATCTCATTAAAGTCATGCCACTTCTCTTATTTAAATCCTTTGGCAGCAGTCTAGAAACGTCCACAAACATGCATAAAACTACCTCAACAAGAGCCACTCACTGCTCACCATGTTGTGATACCCCAACATCAGCATTAGCATACTATCCAAGCCCTACATTACGTAGACAATTTGCTCATGTGTTGGATATCCATCTTTCTAAATATCACTTTGCATATCTCAACTATTTTGATAGGTTGCTTATGTATCTTATCCTCATTATATATGGAATAGTTTGTACAATCTGTTCATGTACTTGGGCCACCCATCATCTTGAAATACCACCCTGTGAATCTCGACGATTTTTTATAGGCTGCTTATGCATCTAGTCCTCATTAAAAATTGTATCATTGCATTGTTGGCATTGGGGCCATACATTTGTCATTGTTAAATGGATCTTTTTTTGTCTACTTTTCCTGATCCTTTCTTTCTAGCATCATAAGTAGAGAACCACTCCCTATGTCCACTCAACATAAAACTATGCTCCAAAATCCAAAAGCCAATTCTAAGACAATGCCATTATCCATGGCACCCAAGAATGCATCACCCAAAGAGGATACATACAAAACATCACTGTCATTACTACTCTGTATATTTCCCTCTTTTATCTTTGCATTCTTGCTTTTATTTTTCTTTTTGCCATCATCCTCATTCACCTTTTTGTCTTGTTACTCATTCTTCCACATGTAGTAATCCTTTTTTATGTGTTCCTTCTTGTTTAAAAGAAGCATTTCACATCCTTTTTGCTACATGACTTGCTTCTTGACTTGCCTCTCACAATAATTTCCCCTGGCATTTGACCTTCCTCTCAACATAACTACACAAGAGCTCTTTGACACTACATTATTATTTCTATTTACCTCCTCAATGAGAAAAGTGCTCTCAATATTAGAGATCTAAAACCTGCTAGCGAACAAAAAATGGCCTTCATTGAATCATGAAATATAATCTTCTAAGATGTTAGTTCACTGAAAATATTCTTAAACGCATTGATGCAAATATCAATTTGTTTTTTCAACCAATAAAGCTATGAGGTTGTACTTTCATTTTCATGCAAATCACCAAGCTTTTTCCATACATTGTATGCACCTTTCATATTTTTCACATTAATATACATAGACTTTGAGAGTATCAGCATAACAGTGGAGCATGCTAGCTTATCCAATTCCTCCTTTACATTTGTATCCATGTCTTCAAGCTAAATCCTGCTATATTTGATTCACTTCACCTGCTTTTGGACCAATACAGTTTGTTCTAGCAAGCTTTTCAATCTTGATCAGTGCATTCTTTGAACTTAATGAAGGAATCCATAATGAAAAAAATGTATCTACACACCGAAAATAATAAGAGATGCCCAACTTTCAAGCTCAAAATAGACCTATGGACTACAAATTGCGAGCTTGCAAAACCAAGAAATGGTTATTTAAATATCAAACCAACATAACACAAATACAAAATTGGTATTTTAGCACTCCCAACTACATGTAAAGTGCCTTCACAAATCAATTTCAACTTGCATAATCTTTGTAAAATGAGTACAGAAAACCCTTCAAAAACATCTCAATTTCTCATCAATATGAATATTGTGACCTCATTCATTCTTCTTCAAGAACCCAACAATGTAAGTCCTTCGAGCAAAGAGTACCTAGACAACCACCTCCAAAGTCTTTTTCAAGTAGAGTCACTCAACACTTCTCTAATCAACTCAAAGATCTCCATTGATAATATCCTTGGTGTGGCTTAATTCTTTTAGAATAACATCCTCAAACTTTTCAATTCAAAACCACTATTATCTTGGACCTCATATTCTTTACATATCCATGTGCATATACTTGAACTTGAGCCAAATTTATAAGCCTCATCAATCTTTGAACTTCATATCCCATGTAGGCAAGGCCAAAAACTTGATGTAATGATGTTGCATGGCACTTCAAGAAACAATATAAGAGAATACATAGAGAAAGAGAAGTAAAGGGAGAGGTAGAGAGAGAGAATTATGCATGCATGTTTACTGCACTACACCTAGCAGTCCTCAAGTTAGAGATGTGTACTTGCCTTAGTTGCCTAGCACCATCTCTAAGGCCCCCTTACATGTTTACTGCACTACACCTAGCAAACCTCAAGTTAGAGATGTGTAGTTGCCTGGCACCATCTCTAAGCCCCCAAGCCTTATTCTTTAATCCATGTATACTCATGACATATCAAGGGGTAGATATACTTGGAAAGTATTTGTTAAATATGTCTCCTTGATTTACTTAGAACTTTATTTTCCTCACTACTTCCTTCAACCACCCTAGTGCTACAAAACAATCTACATATAGCAAGACAAAATGACACTTTAAAATGAGAAGAATCCTCTACCCCAACTTCCATCTCAGTTGGCATTCGAATTACAACAAAAAAAATGCACCAACTACTACCTAGATCGAGCTCGCATGTTTGACTATTCAAATTTCCTACTCCTTACAATCTTATATGTGGTAATCTATCCCTCAATAATGATTCTCCTTGCTAATTAACAACCTCTTCAATAAGAAGGAACCTATGAAGTTTTTTATATTTATATATCAAGCCAAATAAGCATGTACATTGATATATAATTTGTATATTAATTAGGTTCCAATCCCAACAAATGTCCTATGCACAAGAACTTTACTACTCCCCTTCCAATGCAACTGCACACAAGGTCTTCATCTTGTTTCCACAAACAAGTCTTTCATCCTTCCACACCTTGCAATTTTTCCTTTCTAATACGTCAAGTCACATTTATCGTGGACGGCCTCACCAATCAAATACGATATCTTTGGGAAAGCCTTAACAACCTATACACTACCTAAACTTTTGTCCAACAATGAAGGCAAACTACATTGCTTATCTTCCATAGTATGAGATATCTAACCATTGACAACCACCATCGAACCAAGTCCTCCCTCTAACTTTACTACTGAAGTCCTAACATTCCACATCTATCGTGCACACTAAAGCACATTTACCTTTTACAAATAGTATATTCTAAAAACACACGAGTTAAGCTACTCAAGTGACTACAATAAATAGTATATTCTAAAAACAATAATTATTGAAGGCATGAAGAGTTGCTAAAATGACCATTTTTAGAGGCTATTGAAAATAGTAGCTTCCAAAAACACAAACTACTAAAAATAATAAATAAAGAGCAACAATTCAAAAGCAAGAACAAACCAAGATGAAATGCCATGATCATCATTACTCGTTTTAGTATAGGATCATTCAATCCTGAAGCACATAAACTTGGATGATATGAGACACTAAGGAGCAAGCCGAGATACCAAGGAGCAAGCCTTTGAACCACGGTATAAACTTCTTCAAAAATAAGAATGCAAGGACACTATACAAGGTATACAAGCACCAATAGGAAATAACATCAAGGCTCATGCAATCACGACATGATCAACACCTATAGAAATTTTTCAATAGCTCACGAAAAACAATCCTCAATCGCTACGACAACTTGAAATACAATATCCAAGTTGGAGAGAATTGAAGCAAACAAACCATCATAGATATATCTAGCACTCCAAAGGTATTCAAATTATACTTGAAGAACACATGTACATGTGCATCCAAAGTTCAACGTACCATTTCTATCACAACTTGAAATACAATATCCCAGGTGGAGAGATTTCAACCAAACAAAACCATCATACTAAAGTTAATTAAACCATCTAGCACTCTAGAGTTCTCTCCCTCTCAGAAACTAAAGCTCAAAGATACAACCATACCCACAATCCTAACAAATCAAGATTGCTTTGTTGTGATATGACAATTATCCCTACATTCTCCCACTTTAAATTCAACAAAGCACATATGAGGCCTTCCAAGCCCATCCAAGTGTCCTCAAGCTAATAGAATAGGAAGCAAAAAGATTCACCTTGATCTTGGCACTTGAAAATAGAAGATCTTCCGATTTCTCCACGGCAATGTTGAATCCTCCTCCTTTGCAGAAGGAAGAGCATAAGAAGCTATAAGTAATGCAACTACGAATCTTATGGAGAGTTTGATCTTGGCCCAGGATGAACGCTGGCGGCATGCCTAACACGTGCAAGTCGCACAAGGAACATCCTCATGGTGTTTCCAATGGCGGATGGGTGAGTAACGCGCAAGAACATGCCCTTGGGAGGGGTACAACAACTAGAAACGGTTTTTAATACCCCATAAGCTAAGGAGCAAAAGGGAGGAATCTACCCGAGGGGCTTGCATTTGATTAGCTAGTTGGTGGGGCAATGGCTCACCAAAGCG
Source organism: Lygodium microphyllum (assembly GCF_053477565.2). NCBI lineage: Eukaryota > Viridiplantae > Streptophyta > Polypodiopsida > Schizaeales > Lygodiaceae > Lygodium > Lygodium microphyllum. The sequence continues at coordinate 48,226,095 of NC_141137.1, read as the reverse complement.
ACGATCAGTAGTTGGCCTGAGAGGATGATCAACAACACTATGACTGAGACACGACCCAAACTCCTACGGGAGGCAACAGTGGGGAATCTTCCGTAATGGGCAAAAGCTTGACAAAGCAATGCCGCGTGAAGATAGAAGGCCCACGGGTTGTAAACTTGGAGAACATTACTTGGTTGTGATATGACAATTATCCCTACATTCTCCCACTTTAAATTCAACAAGAAAGCGACGTATGAGGCCTTCCAAGCCTATCCAAGTGTGGTGAGGACAAATAATACAAGTACAAAAGGTTCCACAGCCCATTCATCGAGTCCCACAAACATGATTGAGAGAGACTTTAAATATATCTATACTTTGACCTTTAAACAACCTCATGTATATCTATACTTTGACCTTAAGACCACCTCATGTTCATCCACAAACTTTTCAAAGTTAAGCTTTGCAAACAAACTATACACTAACTTCAACGAGAAAGTATACATGTAGAAAGGATTAAATTGGCCCTTAAATCATTCAGAACCAACGAGTGTGTGCATTCCTATGAAAAATTTACCTCAAACTAAACAAGTGATCATCTTGACATTGGGCAATGGTTTGGACTCCGGTCACAGAATGCTTGTATGCATGAATCACAAGCAAATCTCTCTAAATTTCAGATGGATGAAAATGTTACCTTACACTAAACACATGAAAATTTCAGATGGACTTCGAACACAGCATGAAAACCACTAACCATTTTAGTTGCAATTACTAAAGAGGCTTTAGAAAAAGTGAGAGTAGGTAAGAGTAGTAAAGCATAAGTTTGTTCACTATTTCCTCCTCCCTCAAGTTTGCTCGCATAGATGAATCACAAGCAAATGGATCATTTCCACACAAGCTTAATATAGGACAACTGCCATAACTAAAGGACAATCCACAATCCCAACAATGAAAACCAACAATAAGGACAATCTATGTTCCTAGAAATGGCCATGATTACTTCCACAGTAACCAGTATTATCAAATCTATCCTTGATAAGCAATATGTTCTGGAGAGCAACCACAACAATGAAAACCAACAATAAGGACAATCTATGTTCCTAGAAATGGCCATGATAATGGCCATGATTACTTTCATGGTAACCAGTATTATCAAATCTATTCTTGATAAGCAATATGTTCTGGAGAGCAACCACAATGCCTCTCAATTACTTACCTGCTTGAACATTTGATTTTTCAAGCAGTTAAAATCAAAAGGTTCCGTGAAATGTGCACAAACTTGTTCTGCTAGAAGCTTTTCTGACAACACACGTGGAAGCAAGGCCCTACAGATCAATATCATTATTTGGCTGCTTTATATACTTCACAACTGAATTTCAATAATATTATAATTATATTGTTTAATAAAGCTTTCCTGCACCACTTCATGGGACTCAATGATTTAAACATGGACGTGCACATGCCCAGTCTTAATAATTTAGCCCAATGGCATGCACATTTGAGTGCATACTGCAAGAACGGCAATTGTATTAAATTATAATGCACCAACTAAAACCTCACTAGGCATTGTGTTGTACCTATCTATCAGAGAGCATACAAAGTGAAGCATGTATCCATACATGATGCCCCACAATGACAATTTGCTTTTCAAAGACTGAAAAGGGCATTGCAACTTCTCCTCTGCCCGTTGCAAAAAAAAGCCTTCTGCCCGAATAAGCTGGGAACATTGGGAAGAAGCACAATATACACAGATTGAATTACTGATACAAGAGCCCTGCTTTTGGCCCACTGGAAACCTCCAACCAGGAGATCAAGAAACCAATATGGTAGTGTGCAGATCAAAAGTGAGTACACAAAGGTTTGATGGCTAAGTGGTGACATTTTCATTGGTTGTCAGGTTCAGGCTGCCATCAACTGCAGCCGGATCTGGCACTACACAATTTACCTTGTCAAAATTTAACCTAGGTGGAGGCGGATTAAACCTGGTTAGCGATGCCCTAGAGCAGCCAGAAAAATTATTAAGCCCTATTGGTGTCCTTGTGAGAGGATTCCAACGATCAAATATCAAACGGCCACCCCTGCCAATTCGACCTTGAAAACTATATGGAGCTGATGTCTGGCTCAGGCCATTTGAAGGAGGGTCAAGAGGAGGTGCAATTCCTGCTGCAGCTAGCTTTTCTCGATCAACTGGCTTGCTGAAAAGCATTACTGGATCCAAAGAATCAACAGCTGCAACCTGAACATAGAGCAGTTTATGTGAGATTTTATTTGCATGCCAGTTACAACTTAAGACCACACAATTTAAAGAATTAACAGCTGCAACCTGAACAGAAAGCAATTTATATGAGATTTTGTTTGCATGCCAGTTATGACTTAGACTTTTGGTAACATCTTACCCTCTTCAGGGGCCGTCCACGCGATAGATGCACCCTCCTCTTTTTCCATTTTAGTTTTGGTTTTTGGCCATTGTCTAGCATTACTGCACCATCGCTGCATGGAGTGGTGAGCTCTCCAAGGGACTGCAACCGCACATGACCGTTTACAAGATCAGGAGTGGCTGCACTGCGACTCATAGTCCCATAACCATCATCTCCTCTAAACGGCATTGACGTCCCAGTCATGATTAGCTCATCTTCCAGCTGACAATCATGCTGCAACCCAAATTACAAATAAATCAGCAGTAGAAACAAAGAAGAGACTGCTGCCCAAGGAATACAATCCTCCCATTAAGCTCATTCCTGTCTTACACAATGCCATACTACCACCAAAGTGAGAAAACAAAATACAAGTCAACAACTTTCTTTGAACAAGCCTACTTGCAGACCATCCGCAAGAAGTTGGTATAACTACTGATTTTGACCTCTTTCACCTTGGATCGAATTATATGCACAGAAAAATAACCAAATCTAACTATAACAAGGTAGTAAAAACAAAAAGCCTGCTTCAAATGATCCACAATGAATAAATATAGAATAAGTGCAAATCCCGACCATAGCTACATGGAATAGGGATAGAAATAGGAAATGGGCACAAGGGGGAATGGCTAAGGTCAGGGGAACAGGAAAGGCACACCACACCCCCCCCTCCCAAAACCCCCAAAGGCAACACACACACACAACAGCAGCAGATGCGTGTGTAAATGTGTGTAAGAGAGGTTTTTGACCAATGTATGTAGATGAATGGCTAAGGTCAGGGGAACACACATACAGCAGCAGGGGGGTGTGTGTGTGTGTGTGTGTGTGTGTGTGTGCGCGTGCGCGTGCATGTGTGTGGTTTTTGACTGATGTATGTAAATGAAACAACATTCCACAAAAAACTTGTAGTCATACGTTAAAACTTAAAAGAAAGACCTATGTTACCTAAATACAAGAGACGATGCAGAAGGGGAAATAAAGTGGAGATATGAAAGCAGAAACAAAAGAGTGATCAGAAACAGAGTGAGGAGCAAGGATCTTACAAACCAGCCCCAAATCACTGTACTGCCTCATCCCAATCATCTCGAATCTGCTCCTGGAAGGACTGCTATAGTGCCTCCAGAGAATTGGGAGAGAGGGGCACCAAACCATTGTTCACTTCTAGTCCACCCAACTGCAAGCACAATCCTATGGCTTCTGTCTTGGCCTTTGGTCCCAAATGGAATCCGAAAAAATCTAACTTGGCAGCTTGGCAAGGGCACCAAACCATTGTTCACTTCTAGTCCACCCAACTGCAAACACAATTCTATGGCTTCTGTCTTGGCCTTTGGTCCCAAATGGAATCCGAAAAAATCTAACTGAGCAGCTTGGCCAGTAAAGAGGTGCTGCTGCTGCTTCCAGGACTCCGCTTGTTGATGATGTACTTACTCCCAAAGGACTACGTTCTCCTGGTGCACTGCCACCACTTCTAGCACAGGGCGTTCAACTCTTGCCTGACAGTAACTCCCAAGAGCCTATGTTCTCCTGCCACCACTTCCTGCACAGGGCGTTCAACTCTTGCCTGACAGTAACTCCCAATGGGACTATGTTCTCCTGGTGCACTGCCACTACTGCCTGCACAGGGCGCCCAACACTTGCCTGCAACTCTTGCCTGACAGTAACTTGGCACCCCAGCTCAATAACTAAGTGAGACAGGCAGTGCTAGGTATTACCAAAATAAATTTATTGCATCCTAATAAACCTCCATGAGAAATATTTGTAGGTTTCTTTTGTAATGGGACTAGAAATTACTCCACTTTGGAGCAAGACCTTTCTAATGCATTTGCATATAGTCTAGGATTACACTGCCTTGCAAAAGGTAAGACCATCCTATTAGGATTTGCATTCATGTTTTGTGTCACAAGCTTGGTCACCCAAACTCTACCGGGGACAATGCTAGGATTTGTTTTCTCTCAAGTGTGAACATCTTGAGGTAGTAAAAAATGTTCTGTAAAGGGTAACACACTTAACTGTGTGAACATGCTCCGTGACTATGTGCACATGCGCATGCATATATGTCTTTATCACACCATTGTAAACCACTTTAGATGCACATTAAATAATGTCATGGTAGTTGGTTTGTCTCTTGACTTACATAATAGGGCCATGTACCTTGTATTTTGAGCCTTGTACACTTTGTCTTTCACCTCTCCAATTCCCAACATTTTTAGAGATCTTTTGCATTGTTGAGAAGTTGGCAAAGGATACTTTCCCCTGATTGTAATTGAGAAATCTTGAGAAGGGTGTTAGATTTATTTGTCCTTGTATTGGAAAACACACATTTTTGTGTGTAAAAGACCACTTAGTATTATATAAGGGTCAAAGGGTTAGCTACACATGTTAGCCTCTATATTCCAGTTTGTTGTGTGTGCAAGACTCTCTCTCTCTCTCTCATCTGGAGTTCCATCCTCCATAGCCTACTAGTCACACGTGAGCCTGAGCTGCCGCCTGTTGACACTGCATTCAGTGCACATTAGTCTTTTTGTGCTGTCTGTCCAGCACAACTACCAGATCTGCAGCACTTCTGCCCTGTTCCCTATTGTGTAGGCTGCCCAGGACACACCGTGATGCAGAAGAAGAAGAAAAAGAAACGAATTGCCTCACTACTGCACTGCCTTGACACTCTAGTGACTGCCCCACATGCCTGTCACATATCCCACCTGCGCCTTTTGTGTGGCCTATGTCAGCCCCATCAGCTCTTCCAGGCACCAACATTCAGCCTGTTCACAGTCGCTACCTGCTTCATTTCCGATTCTGCTGCCTCATCATTATCTTCGCATTTGCTGCCTGTACTGCCTGTTGACCTGCTGACCTGACCTAACATGGTATCCAACACCCGTTACACTCCAAGTCTCATCCTGCCTAAGCCACGTCACAACCTGGCGACTCTTCCTACCCAATTGACCAATCGACCTTCCTCATTAGGCTTCAGCCCATGTCTTCATAATCACACGAATAAGGTTTCTAATTAAACCTTAGGCGATTAATGTTTAAGCCTCTGGATTGTAAGGGGCTGTGCACACACATTTGGAGCTTTTCAAAGCTAAGCCCTATTTCTCCAAATTTGATCATGAAAATTAGCTTTAAAATATGAAGTTAGCAATTAAAACTTGCGTTTGGGGGGTGTAGGGTCCTTTGCCCTGATTTTAATCCAACATGAGTTGTATTTCTTTTTATTTTCTTTCCTTACAATTCAATAAGGAGCCACATTTCAAGAGGGGATTTTAACCACTTCCCTCGTGACCTTGAGTTTGAGCCCAAAAGCTATACCCATGTATTTGACCTTTGTCCATGTGCCTAGTGCCTCCAAGCCATGTTAGCTTTCGATGAGCTTCTCGACCATGTAGATGCACCTCTCAACCATGTCTTACTTCGGATCCCTGAGCTTCTCGATAGACCATTTCATCCTCACGTTGCACCTCTCTCACTTATGAATCTCCATTTTCCGAATCATTGTGCAGGATTAGGCATTCCCTCTTGGAGGTAAGACCTTCCTTTTTTTTTCAATCACCCATGACACGAAGGGGGGTTTGTAAGATTTATTTATCCTGATGTATGATGTATGAACACCTTTTACACCACTTAGTATGAAATTAGGATCAAAGGATTATCTCTACGTGCTAGCCTATATATTTAGGCCCTATCACTTGTATCTCACTTATCTCACCTATCTTGTTTTTTTTTCGTAAATTATCTCACCTATCTCTCTCTCTCTCTCTCTCTCTCTCTCTCTCCAATGGACTTCCATCTACCATAGTTTGCTGGTCACACACGAGTTCCATACCCAATAGAAGGACATAATTGTCACTTTCTTGTAAAGGTGATTTATCCATCACACCTTAATGCCTTGTTTTTAATTGTCCAGATATACCTCTCAGCTATTTATGTTATTCACAATGTGATTAAATCTATTGAACATCTCTCACACAACCCCCATCAACAATCCTCTACTAAACTACATTCACCAACCATTGTTGGATGGCCATACTATGCATTCAAGTCCTCAAGATAGGACCGAGAGATCTCATACAATTGTGGATGGCAACACGATCTATGACATTTTTACAAAAGGCTTCCAATAAATTTTGATCTTCCCTTATGTGTGACAAATTCAAAATCCATTAGGTAAATTCGATTGGATCCAAAACCTACAAATTAGCTAACTTGGTATATCCTCCATGATAGATACAAAATCGGCGCTTAAGTAGGCAAAAAATAACCATGAGCCTTGACGTTGATCACATTTGGCCTTTCATTGAATAGATCAGCTAAGATAAAATTTCTGCACGTGATAACCAAAAACGCTGAAAAGCTTTAGTTGGATTAGAGACCATAAAGCTACATAGCAAGTTTCAAAGGCTAGAACCTATGTGCTATTGAATAGAAAAGGAGAGAGCTTTAGAAAGCCCTTAAAGGAATTTTCCAACCGTCTATGTAAGTATTTTGTCCCATATAGCTAAAGATCCAATCAAGTTGAATGACTAAGGTTGAAGATAGTGGTAAAGGTCACCTTACGCCACTCCTGATTGTTGGGTAAAATCCCTTACGTCAATGTGAACTCTTTTTGTGACAATTGATACCATGTGAGAATGCGCAAATGAAGCAAAAGCAAGAAAACACAAAGCACGACAGTGAACATTGAGTAAAGAAGAAACAATCACAACAGTGAATCATGAACAAGCAATGGAACCCATAAATGAACCAGTACACAAAGAGACCAGCATTGGCTCTAACCTCGCTCTCTCCGAATGATGTGATACAATATAAGAGTGGAGGAATGGGATATATATAGCCAACAGGAGCACCACCCAAGACAGCAGAGCATAAAGGCACCTCCAGCATGGGCAGATCAGCCATAAATGCAGTGGTGAAGCTCACTAATGTGCCCACCAACAACAATGCCTTTCCCTTGATATGTACACCACTAACACTTAATTCACCCTTTCCACTGTTCAATGCTCTAGGAGAGGATGTGTCTAAAAACAAACGTGAGGGAACAAAGACAAGATGGTATGGAGTTCCAAGCGATAGCATGATCCAGTGTCATGACTGGTCATCCAGTTTGTATGAGTTATCTATATGGTCATTTCTCTCCAAAGGACAAACCATAAAGTTTCCTTCTATACAAAACAATGCCTTCCAAAACCTAGACTCCCCATCAAAGACTGACCTCTTGGCCAAAGCACGCCCCTTGAAAATCTCTCTAACAAAGAGCCTTGTAAAATTCACCACAGCCATGTTGGACTTACATGGAACTCACTCAACCTGTCCTAAATGGCATCAACATGTCAATCCACATTGAAGACGGACCTCCCTAACAATGCACTATATTGGCCTTACATGGAATCAACCATAGCAACCAGAAATGTTTAGAAACAAAACGTCAAAAGCGTGTTTCATAAGTTTCTTTCCAGAGGGGGTCAAATAAGAAACGCGCGTTTTTTATAAGGGATTTTTAATAGTTTTGACAAGGGAAAGAGGTTCTAAATCTCTATGGAACTCTCTCTTAAACAAAGAATGGCTAATTAAGCTTGAGTGATAATAGAGTCAATTGAGAATAATATGTTACACATCCATGATCTATTATCGACTTATCATTTATGTCAAAAATAGTCTTTGGACAAGCTACACTATGGCTTAGAACTCAACATTATGATTCATATATATCCTACAAAGAAAAATGAAATAAACATATAGACATGTAAATAGCCTATTTACAATATGGATTGAGTCAAGTTGCAACATCATGATTCTCATTTCAAAACAAACTGACAAAATGCCAAAATTGAGAATGAATCATAATATATCATAAATAACTGATAAATGAAACTAAGGTCATATCCACTCTCAAGACAAGAATAGATACAATATTAAAAATGTCCAATAACTAAACAAAATCACAAAAAAATCAATCTCTCATCCAAAATCTTAAGCCCTCACGAGTCATTACACATCATCATCATCATGTTTGACATTGCCCAATAGTTTTTGTCAAAAAAACCATGTTTTGGGTTCCAATTCACCCATTTAAAAAAACCCCCCACGTTTTTTACTCTCAAAAATGTATCATAAGTTTCAAATTGAAAGAAACACATTTCTTAGTTGCTATGGAATCAACCTTATCTACTCACTCAATCCATCCACCAAAGCCAATCATGCTTTGTCTTGGAACCTTCAAAAAGTCGATTATGAAGTCCATCAAGGTCCTCATCACTCAACCTATCCTCGATGGCACCAACATTGCAATCCCCATCACAAAGAGACCTCTCTAACGATCCACATCAAAACTTTCATTCTAGCCATATTAGACTTACATCGAATCAACCTCATGTGCTCACTCAGCCTATCCACCAAAGCCAATCATGCATTGTCTTGGAGCCTTCCAAAAGAAGTATAAAACACAAGCAAATGAACACTAGACATTGAACAAAGAAAGCAACTGAAGAGCTCAAAGAAGATCCTGAATGGGCAATGACATCCATTACATGATGTCTCTGAACAAAAAACAATGTCAAGCATACTCAGCTCTACATGTGACCAGCAATAGCACTCGTTGTCTCTCCCCAAATCTCCACGACATACACCAATGAGCCAAGCAAAGCACCATTGTGAAATGTGTCATCTCAAACATGTTGGGAATAAAGGGTCATCGTGCCTTTTAATGTGCACAGGTGTGAACACACCCTTAGCACATTTGTACTTTCATATATATCTATCTAAAACCTAAAAAGGTACATACACAAAAGATTGTACCCAAGAACATCGTGGATCTCTCTCTCTCTGACTCTCACTCTCTACTCTTGCTCACGTTTTGCTCTCTACCTGACATTTTCATAACAAGACATTGCATTGCCACTGTGCATCGCTCACTTCAAATTGGTATCAGAGTTGTTGCTAAGGTGTTCGCGCTTCTCAAAGTTTGTGCAGATCAACTCATCATTGTTCTTTCACTAAACAGACAGGCGACAGCTTATACAATTAGGCACAGGTCAACAGGCCACGTCTTCAGTCAGGCGACAATTTCAGATTGCAGGCAAGTCAAAATCGTCATTTCCTCCTAAAACGCGATCACACACAGGTCACGCACTTTAGGCGTAGGTCAAAGCGTCTTTTTTCAGGTCATGAGCAAGTCATGCAAGCAGGCAACGGGTTGACGGCTGTAAACGGGGCAGATTCATCACTCTTTTTTTGCAAAATTGCTAATTTTTCAAAAGTTTCCTGCAAGCAAGCTCTTTTCTCACTAACGAGCATTCATACATGTATGCACGGTTCAAAATTTAGGACAGATTTGTGCCAAAAATTTGGGGATTTATCCAAATTTGATGCAAGCAAGACACAACAATGATATTTGTCTCAGATATTGCAGGAATTTGTGACATTTTGCCTCCGACGTTTGGGGTTTTTCATGTACATGCAAAAATTGGGCTAAAATTGTCACAACTCTATAGAAACAGAATTTGAATCCTTTTTCATTAATTTGTCTATATAATGATTTATTAAATTTGTTTCCTTTGCACTAATTAGATATAAAGAAAAGTGCATTGGAGCTGGCCATTGATGAGTGGTCACAGGTTATGGTGGACCCATGCGGTGGGTTAGAGAAAAGATAGTTCACACTTCCACCTATATGGCCCGATTAGGCGCCTGTGACCAGAACTCACGCATATCAAGGTTAGACTCGCACACAAAAAGGATTGATGCCTTGAAGTGTGGGCTAGATCCGCCAGAACAGACAGTTACAATCAACAAGATGGCATGATCATGAAATACTTACAATGTGCATGTGTGGGCTGAAAGCTTGAAATGCACATTTCTTTGTATAGCAAAGTCATATGAAGATTCTGACACCGTTTTTGCGATGTACACCGAAAAAGCTTTCATACGACACCCATATTGGGGGGTCCCTAAATTTTAGGAGCCTCGAATTAGCCTAAAAATGCTAGTCCTAAAAAATTGGGATGTCATTCTAAAAATAGTAAATTCTGTACTCTGACTGTGCTTACTAATTTTGGTTGTTTCTATTCTTGATAGTATTCAGCCCAAAAAGGAAGGCCATAGAGAAGAGACAAGTGTTAAGACACTTGTCACAGAAGTTTCCAAGTGTCCCACCACTTGTCACATCTCATGACATGTGGCTGGACACTTGTCTTGTGCTACTCCACTTTCCCCTTTTGTACTAGCTCTTCCCTCTCCTATAAATAAGAGCTCGTTTTTCTTCATTCAGCATCATTTTTCTTTGCTGTAAACTCATGTACAGCACTCACAGATAGCCAGAAACTGACCCCATCCATCCCCATCATCATCCCCCACTTCTCCATTATCAAATTCCTCCATGTTCCCTCTTCTATCACTATTGTTTTACAAGACACCAAGCCTGTAAATTCATTACAGCACCTCCTTCTCGAGCTCTTTCTTCCATTTTAGCAACAAGAAGCAAGCCCTATCCATATACTGCTGATCAACGATGGAGAAAGGGTGATTTCCCCTCTTTCTTCTCTCATACTATAAAGAAATCTGTTCTATCATTGCATAATAGATAATGCATGTGTGTTTGTACATCTTTGCATGATCTTGTGAGAGTGAGAATTACTTCTCCTCACTCTCAGGTTGATTGTAACTGAGCTCTTCCCTAAGGGACGGGTTGAGCAGAAATACATACCTTCGGGGGGGGTTGCCCATCTTCAACCCTCAATCTTGTCTCTATTACTTTTACATTTTCATGGCTGTAATTTTGTGAGTAATTTTCATTTTCAACTTTAAGTGTTCATTCTCTTTTATATTAAATCTCGAAAACAAGCGAATATCATAATTGTTAAGCATACTATGTTGTTCAGGGCGTTTACAGTGGTATTAGAGCTTTGGCTCGGTTCTCACCCCAACACTGGTAATGCCTACAATTATAAGTTTGTTTGTTTTCAGCCCTCGCATTGAGTGCTTGAGCATATTTTTCTTAGAGTCTCAATGGATCAATCGAGTGCTATCCTTCAAGCCATTCAAAGTCTTAGAGAGGAGAATCAACAAATTCGTGAGCAACTTCTCAAACTAGAAAAAGTTTAGAATCCCAAAGAATTCAAGGAAAGAAGCCCATCTGCTTCAAGGAGACAAAGCCATACCACTGAAAGGAGCCGATCAAGAAGTCCAACTACTTCTAAGAGGCAGTCCCATCCTACTTAAAGACAAAGAAAGAGATCGCGTCGAAGCTCATCCTCTTCTTCAAAGTCATCTGGCGCCTACTTTGATGGACCCTCACTCCAGATGAAGGACAAAAACAGCGGCAAAAGCAGCCATCAAATCAAAAGAAGATGAAGCCCTATGCACCTCCTAATGCTCCTCAATTTCGCCCCAATCTATACCCACAAGCATTGTATCTGTGAGAATTACTTCTATCGTTGCATAATAGATAATGCAATGTGTGTTTGTACATCTTTGCATGATCTTGTGAGAGTGAGAATTACTTCTTCTCACTCTCAGGTTGATTGTAACTGAGCTCTTCCTATACATTCCTTCATGGGGGGAGGGGGGGGGGAGGGGGGGGAGAGAAGGTAGCCCATCTTCAACCCTCAATCTTGTCTCCATTACTTTTACATTTCCATGGCTATAATTTTGTGAGTAATTTTCATTTTCAGCTTTAAGTGTTCATTCTCTTTTATATTAAATCTTGAAAACAAGCGAATATCATAATTGTTAAGCACACTACGTTGTTCGGGGCGTTTACAAAAGTTTACCCAATTTCTTGGCATTGATGCACATTGGACCCGGTGCAATTTGGGGCTTTTCCTGTTTGGGCAAAATTTGAACGTCATTTGGTCATTTTATGTGCATGCGGGTTTAATTCCATGCAATTTGGACACCTAGCACTTTGAAAAATTTGGCGGTTTTGCTGAAATTGCTCTATTTTGGCAAAATTGGCCTATTCTATGCATGTCAAAGACAGTGCAGATGTATGGCTAATACTTTCAGCACAAAAATTTTGGGGCTTGTGACTGTGCGTGTCAAATTTTGTGCCGGTGGGTATTATGTACAACAGCAATTGCAGCTAAAATTTGGGACTTCTCATGTAATGTGATGTATTTGTACTTGGAACAGCTGTAATCAGTTTTGAGTGCTGTAGCACAAGGTTTAGTGCTTCTGAAAAATTATTTGCAGATCTGAAATTTCTACTTTTACCTGGTTATTTATTGCTGATTGGTACTTGTTTGTACCTTGGTCACTTGTGTCACAGTTTGGGCCTGCATTTGCTGAATTTTTTGGTCATATTTGGAATGAAAATCATGGCTCGCAACAGTGACAACAGTCATCTCATGCACATTAAGAACCTTGAAGGAGCACATAACTTAGCACTCTGGCAAAAACAATGCTATAATATCCTGTTGCAAAAGAAGCAAGCAAGGCCGATTAGGACCATAGGGGCAAAGCCCACAGATATGGAATAGGAAGATTGGGGTGAGTTAAATGAGCTTGCACGCTCAACCATCGAGCTATCGATTTCTCATGCCTTCTTGTTTAACATTGAAGGTTTGGATTCTACCTATATGCTATTTGCACTCGACTGGAAGAACTGTTTACGCAGAAGAGTGCCGCAAGCAAAGTTTTGTCAGAGTGCAGCGGTGCGGAAGCGTAGGACTGAGAGAGAGAGAACGCAGAGAGAGAAGGGAGAGAAAGAGACAGTGGACGATGAAGATCTGCTGTATATAGAATGCTGAATACAAAGATATACACAGGCGCAGTGCGCTGGACTGCGTGTCTCCACCTCAACGATGCGACCTGCTGTCCACCTTGAAGTCTGCTGCAGTCTGCACTGTCTGCTGTCTGAAATCTGTGAACAGAGACAGAAATCTGCACGGCACCGGTCTATAATCTGCGATAGAGAAGAGTGCGAGAGGTATACGAGACTGCTGGAGACGTCAGGTATAAATAGCCGAAAACTGCCACGAACTCGGGCGCCAAAAATAGGGCACAGCCTGGAATAAGTCGGCTGCATTAATTGCAGCCGATTGGGCTGCAGGCAGTCGGACTGCCACGTGGCAGTCCGACTGCACAGTCCGACTGACTGTGCAGCTGCCCTCCAAAGCAGGCTATGATCTCTAACACCCCCTCTCAGAGCCTGGACAGGGCAGAAGCCTGAGGGATCTAGAATGTTGCCGAAGTAGAGCCTGAGGAAGCGCCTTCGTAAACAAATCCGCAAGATTGTCCTCCGTCTTGCAATACTCCACAGTGATGGTCTCATCTAGAAGCTTTTCTCGGATGAAGTGGTACTGAATCTCAATGTGCTTCGTCCGGGCATGAAAAACAGGATTCCTCGCCAAGGCAATGCAACTCTCATTGTCACATCGCAGCAATGTAGGACGAGTCTGGGGGCACCCAAGCTCCTCCAACAATCTCCGAAGCCACACAACCTCACATGTGGTGGAAGACGCGGCCCGATACTCCGCCTCAGTAGACGAAAGGGCTACCGTGGGCTGCTTCTTGCTACTCCATGAAATAACACCTGCACCCAAAGTAAAGCAGTAACCTGTTGTAGACCACCTGTCGTCCACGTCACCGGCCCAATCCGAGTCGCTCCAACCTGCAAGTACAAGATCTGACCCATCTGTCCCTGCGAGGTAATGAATCCCTAAATCAGACGTCCCCCTCAGATACCGAAGTATCCTCTAAGCAGCCTGCCAATGCACCGTCTTAGGTTCACTCATGAACCCTACCAAGAGCCCAACAGCAAAACATAGATCAACCCTGGTGTTGAGAAGCCAAATCAAGGACCCTATCAACTGTCGATAGCGGGACGCATCCGCCAAAGGAGAAGCTGAATGGGAAGTGGCCTTCCAGTTCGGATCCATAGGAGTAGAGAGGGCCCGACAATCTTCCATCTCAAAAGACACCAAGAGCTCCTGTACATATCTCTGTTGGGAGAGAAAAATCCCCCTCTGAGACTGATAAATCTCATGGCCTAAAAAGAAATGGAGTAGCCCCAAATCCGTCATCTCGAACGTCCGATGTAAAGCTGACTTTGTCTCCTGGACCTGCTGTGCATCATCACCTGTGACAATCAAATCATCAACATATAATAGAAACAGTACACAACCATCCTCGAAAGTGTGAACATACAGCTGCGGATCGGCCTTGGACCGCCGATATCCCAACTGAGACTGGAGGAACGAATCAATCTTCTCGTTCCAAGCTCGCGGGGCCTGCTTGAGGCCGTATAGGGCCTTCTTCAACCTGTAGACTTTCCCATCTGAAGAACCAAAGCCAGGAGGCTGCTCAACGTAGATCTCCTCCTTCAAATCACCATTCAGGAAGGCCGACTTCACATCCAACTAATAAACAGGCCATCTCCTATGGCCAGCCAAAGCAAGAACAACTCTAATGGTTGCCATACGAGCTGTGGAGGCAAAGGTGTCATGACAGTCAATCCCTGGGCGCTGGGCAAAACCCTTAGCAACAAGGCGAGCCTTGTGCTTATCCAAAGTACCATCACTGAGATATTTAGTCTTGAAGACCCACTTGACTCCAATCACCTTCTTCTTCAGGGGGCGTGGCACAAGTGACCAAGTGCCATTCCTCTCAATAGCCTCCAACTCAGCTTCCATAGCTTTCTTACATGGGGCGGACTGTAAAGCCTCCTTCACGGACGTGGGCTCTCGGTCCTGCATAACACGGGACATCAAACAATAATTGGAGCAAACAAGCTCCGAAGAATGCGCCTGGTGCCTCCGTGACCGCCGTGGACCATCCTGCGGTCCCCACTCCTCAGGAACCCCTTCGATCCCTGAATCACGGAGTGTGTCACGGGCCCAGCGAGGAGGAGGCCGAACCTCCCCTCGTCGTTTTCCATCAGCAGAAGACTCTGGAATGTCCACCGGGGGTAACTCCTCAGAAGGGTCCGGTGGAACAGTAGACTCTGTGTCAGAAACAGAATCATAATCAAAAGGCACGGGCTCCAATGGAACTGTAGAAGAAGCCCAACTCTCCCCTGGATCTCCAAGAACGGGATGCTCCTCACCCGTTGAAGTAGCCAGAACCTCTACAAACCGCACATCACGGCTAGTATATACATCCCGCTTGACGGGATCATACAGTCAGTAGCCTTGGGACTGGGAGCTGTAGCCAACAAATACCTGTTTTTGGAAAGCCGCTTCAAATTTATCACGGTGAGCCTTGGGAATGTGAACATAGGCATCACACCCAAAGACTCGAAAGTAAGAAACATCTAGCTTCGTCCCAAAATAAGCCTCAAATGGAGTCATACCTTCCACGGCCGAAGTAGGGGATCGATTAAGAATGTGGACTGCAGTAGCCACAGCCTCGGCCCACAGAACCTGAGGGGTCTGTCGGTGCTCCATCATGGTGCACGCCATCTCGATCACGCTGCGGTTCTTCCGTTCTAGAATACCATTTTCTTGAGGAGTATTGGTATTGGCAAACTCCTGGTGAATTCCTCTATCTGCACAAAACCGAGCAAATTCATTAGACACAAATTCACCTCCCTTGTCGGATCGCAAGGTCTTCAACTTCCGGCCTGATCGGTTCTCCTCAAAGAGAAGCCAATCCTTGAAGTGCGAGAAAGCTTCTGACTTTAGTATCAAAAAAATAGGCCCATGTCATCCTGCTATAGTCATCCACGATCAGCATGAAGTACGAGCTCCCACGCAGGGACTCATTCCTCATAGGGCAACATAGATCCATAGATACTAGCTCCATCGGTGAAGTAGACCGCCGCGAAGCTGTGTGGGGAATGGCATCTCTATGCTGCTTCCCCCTTATGCAGGAGACACATGGCTGCTGGCTCACCACTATATCCCGCAACCCTCGAACAAGCTGTCCACGTGACGCCCTCCGAAGATAGTCATAGTTCAGGTGACCAAACCGAGCATGCCATAACTCAGACTGTGACTGTGAGGTAAGAATAAGAGTAGTGAGGGCAATGAAAGACTTCAGTTTGTAAATGCCATTCTCCTCATATCCAGATGATAGAACCTTCCTCGATTCACGATCAAGGACTCGCACAGTAGAACTGTCAAACTCCACCAAAAGACCAAGGGAGCAAATCTTATGAACTGAAAGGAGATGGTACCCTAATCCTGGTACATGCAAAACCTCTGAGGTATGGGTGCCACCTCGTCCATCCGGAATAAGCTGCATCTTACCCCGACCTGCAATAGAAATTGAAGAGCTGTCCCCAATGAGAACCTGCCCACGCGAAGGTCGCAGCTGGGCAACACCATCTGATGAAGGAGTCATGTGCCGTGAGGCACCACTATCAACAATCCACTCTCGAGCTTGGGGAGCCGTCATCGCAGCATCAGAAGCATTCGGTGAAGCGTCCTCAATGACAACTAGATGTAGAAATGCAGCTGATGAGGGTGCAGCCACCGCTCCAGAATCCTTGGTATCCTTCTTCTTGGTGTCCTTCGTGTCTTTGTCAAGGCAATCCTTCTTCCAATGGCCAGTCTTTCCACAAATAGGACATGTGGAGTCTTTGTCCTTGTCCTTCTTGGACTTGTTATCCCCCTTCTTCTTCTTTTGGTCCTTCCCCTTCTTCTTCTTTTGGACCTGTCAACGCCTCCGTCTTGGAAGCATTCTGTCCCTTTAACTGTTCCTCTTGGTCCAAGACCATAGGAACCAACTCTTCCCAGCGAAGAGTAGACTCTCGCCCCGAAGTAATAAGGGCAGAGTAAAATGTACCGAATCGTAGTGACAACTGGGACAATAGTGTGATCGCCATGTCTTCGGAGGAAATCGGCTTCCTCGCATTCTGAACCTGCATCAGTAGCTGCCTTAGCTTGTTAATGTGTTCCCTTAGCGAAGAAGACTTATTTACGGACAAGGTCCGCATCTATACCTCCAAAGAAACCCTCTTCATCAGGGTCATCCGATTGTACATTTGATCAAGCTCCAACCATATCTCACGAGCCACCGTCAAGTGCTCGATGTGAGCGATCACAACTGTAGTGCATGATAGAAAGAGAAAGGATCGAATCCTGGCATTCAGTTTGTCCCAATGAGACTGGGCCCTGGCTAACTCCGCACCTCATCTCTTACCGAAGGCCGGTCAATATCCTCCTGTACCAGCTCCGCCAAATCATAGGATTCAAGGATGGCCAACATCATAACGCGCCAAATGCGATAGTTGTCGCCGTCGAGCTTCTGATCTGTAGGAAGAGCTGGTAAGACAGGCACCTTCCGGTCCATAATCGCCTGGCACTCCAAGTCCATCTCTGTAGACATCTTCACCTGCAATGCCTTCTCAAACGCAAAAGCAGCCCCCTCTGACTGGGTAAACTCAGCCTGCTAAGGCTCTTCCGCGTCCCGAAGCTTCTTCACCCGCCGGAGGTGATGAAAAAGCAAAACCTGCACTTTTAGGTTGAAAACTCAAACTTCCTCCGCGTCAAACAGCAGTAAACAGCAACAAATCCACGACCTGTACTCCTTTCCTGTGCCGCCCACACTCGTTTCAGCCTTGTTCCAAGGCGCAGCGCTCCTGTCTGCCCTTAAACGCAAAAAACGCAAATTTGTGTCGCGATGGAAACTCCTCTTCAGGTTGATTCTGCACTCAGTCAGCCCTCAAATACTGCTCTGATACCATGTCAGAGTGCAGCGGTGCGGAAGCGTAGGACTGAGAGAGAGAACGCAGAGAGAGAAGGGAGAGAAAGAGACAGTGGACGATGAAGATCTGCTGTATATAGAATGCTGAATACAAAGATATACACGAGCGCAGTGCGCTGGACTGCGTGTCTCCACCTCGACGATGCGACCTGCTGTCCACCTCCAAGTCTGCTGCAGTCTGCACTGTCTGCTGTCTGAAATCTGTGAACAGAGACAGAAATCTGCACGGCACCAGTCTGTAATCTGCAACAGAGAAGAGTGCAAGAGGTATACGAGACTGCTGGAGACGTCAGGTATAAATAGCCGAAAACTGCCACGAACTGGGGCGCCAGAAATAGGGCGCAGCCTGGAATAAGTCGGCTGCATTAATTGCAGCCGACTGGGCTGCAGGCAGTCGGACTGCCACGTGGCAGTCCGACTGCACAGTCCGACTGACTGTGCAGCTGCCCTCCAAAGCAGGCTATGATCTCTAACAAGTTTACTAGCTGAAAAAGCTGATGGATTTGCGTATAAAAGAGGGTACAGCAATGTGTACTCACTTGAGTGAGTTTAACTCCATTTTCAGCCAACTGGTTGCCTTCAAGTTCATCATTGATAAAGAATTTAAGGCTATGTTCTTGCTTTGCACAACAATGCATCCGATAAGTCTTCCAGTGCTTTGCATACTAGGGGCAAATCACAGCAGGGGGTAAATCTGATAGCAAGGGACGCAGTAAATCACATGGTAAGGATGTTAAATGTCATCATTGTGGCAAGAAGGGCCACTTTAAACGTGACTGCTACAAATGGAAGAAAGAGAAAGGAAGGGCAAGAAGACAAATGATAGCAAGGAAGAGAAGAAAGAGAGTCAATCTAAGAAGAGCAGTGTCAAAATTGAAGAGGTGAGTGTAGCCCCTCATGACAGTGACAGTGGGAATGACGTACTCTTTGTCTCTTCAAACTTTAGTGCAAATACTGCCCCCTCCAAATCCACCCCAGTATGGAGTTGCAGAGCATATGAATCAGACCATACACGATAAAAACTGTACTATGCTATCTCATGTTGCAGTACCCCCTAGCTTTTGGGCAGAGGCTATTATGACAACTGTTCACTTGATTAATCGGTCATCGAACAGGTATTTTGGTAAACATGCACAGACATCTCATAAGAAGTCTCTTTCGTTGAAATCTTCTTCTCTAGAGTTAGTACATTCCGATCTATGTCAAATACCAGGGTTATCTTTAGGGGGAAAAAAATGCTTTGTCACCCTTGTCGATGATGCTACACAGAAGGTATGGGTTTACCTTATTCATAGCAAGGACGAAGTGCTTGCTAAGTTTCAAAAATTCTTGGCATTGGTTGAAAATCAAACTGATAAGACACTTAAGTGTCTTCGCTCTGATAATGGTGCAGAATATATGTCCAAGGCCTTTCAAGCATTTTATGATAGCAAAGGCATAAAGAGGAAGCTTACTGCCCCTCAAAATCAGACCATACATGATAAAAACCGTACTATGTTGTCTCATGCTGCAGTACCCCCTGGCTTTTGGGCAGAGGCTGTTATGACAACTGTTCACTTGATTAATTGGTCACTGAACAGGTCTTTTGGGGAGGGGAGCGGAAAGCAATCTCTCAGGAAGCGTGGTCGGGCAAGCCACCTTCATATGCTCACTTGAAAGTGTTTGTTGGCTGCGAGGCTTTTGTGCACATTCGTAAAGAAGAACTCAGCAAAATTGAGCCAAAGTCCTGTAAATGCATTTTCCTAGGATATGGTGACAAGGGTAAAATGGGGTATAGATTATGGGATCCCGAGAAAAGGAAAATAGTACGCAACAATGATATTATCTTCCTTAAAGATCGCATGCATAAACAGCCCGAAAAAACGGAGGAGGTAGGTAGGGTTGTGTTCCGGGAAGAAATACCTTTTGGACAGCAAAATGTGCCCGCTGTACAGTAGCAAATACCTCCTGTAAATGCAAAAAATAATGATGGAAATGATCAGCCAGCCATTGCCAATAATAATGAGCCACTAGATGTGCAGGAACAACCAAGACAGCAAGCTGTTAATACTGATTTGCATGCTGAAATGCCAAGAAAGCGAGCTAACAATGGAAATTTGCAGGCTCAATAGCCAGTAAACAATGATCATTGGGTTAGGAGATCGTCTAGGGCTACTAGACAACCTGATAGATTCGTTCCAGATGCAAACAATGTGGTTGATTATGTCATGTTGATAGACTGTGGTGAACCGTCTTGCTTCAAGGAAGCAATGGACAAACAGGACAGCAAGAGATCGTATAAAGCCATGTTGTCAAAGATGGAATCTCTTGAGAAAAATGGCACTTGGGACTTGGTGCAGTTGCCTAAAGGGCAGAAAACCCTTCCATGCAAATGGGTCTACAAGATGAAGGTCACTTCTCATTCCTCGCCAAAGTACAAAGCAAGATTGATTGCAAAGGGATACAAGCAAGAAAATGGAGTTGACTTTGATGAGATCTTCTCTCCTGTAGTCAAGATGACTACATTGAGAGCCATTTTGGGCTTGGTTGCAGTTGAAGATATGGAGCTCATACAAATGGATGTAAAGACTGCATTCTTACATGGTGATCTGCATGAAGACATATATATATATATATATATATATATATGCAACAACCTAAAGGATTTGTGTCAAAAGAGAAAGAGAAGATGGTATGTAAACTCAAAAGGAGTTTGTATGGGCTGAAACAAGCACCAAGAGAATGGAATCATAAGTTTGATACATTTATGCAGTCTCAAGGTTTTCATAGAATCGGATCACTGCTTGTACATCAAGAAGGTAGCAAATGGTAGCCTGATTATCTTGGTTCTGTATGTTGATAACATGCTGATTGCTAGCATGGATACTCATGCCTTGGATTCACTGAAGCAAAGGCTTCATGGCAAGTTTCACATACAATCTTGGTGATGCAAATCACATTCTTGGCATGCGAATACTCAGAGATAGGTCAAAAGGATTACTCTATCTATCTCAACAAGAGTATATCTCCAAGGTTTTGCAACGTTTCAATACGGAAGGGGGGAAAACAATTGGGATTCCATTGCCTCCATATGTGAAACTCAGCGCAGAGGACAGCCCTACATTTGATGATGAGAAGGCTGAAATGGCCAACATACCATGTGCTTCAAACTATTGGCAGTTTGATGTATGCTGTTGGTTGCTACATGTCCTGACATTGCCTTTGCAATGGGAGAGGTTAGCAGATACATGGTAGACCTTGGTAAAAAGCATTGGAAAGCAGTGAAAGATATTATGAGATACCTCAAAGGCACAAAGGATTTGTGCATATGCTTTGGAAAGCAAAAGGCTTCTATTGTTGGCTTTACGGATGCAAACTATGTTGATCATGGGGACTGCAGAAAGTCCACTTCTGGGTATGTATTTACCCTCACAGAAGTAGTCTCTTGGATCTCCAAGCTACAAAAGTGTATTGCATTGTCTACTACAGAGGCAGAGTATGTGGCTGTCACTCAAGCATGCAAGGAGGCTTTCTAGCTTTCATGTCTGGTGGGAGAGCTTGGCATTACAGAGTTACCTATTCTCCATTGTGATAGTCAAAGTGCTATCATACTAGCACAGAATCCCGTCTTTCATGCAAAGATAAAGCACATACAAGTGAAAGTATCACTTCATTAGAGATGTACTTGACAGTAAGAGCATTGAGGTTGTCAAAGTGCATACAGATGATAATCCTACAGATCTTCTCACGAAAGGTCTTCCAACAGAGCGGTTTGCTCATTACAGAGGCAGAGTATGTGGCTGCCACTCAAGCATACAAAGAGGCTTTATAACTTTCATGTTTGGTGGGAGAGCTTGGCATTACAGAGTTACCTATTCTCCATTGTGATAGTCAAAGTGCTATCATACTAGCACAGAATCCCGTCTTTCATACAAATGTGAAGCACATACAAGTGAAAGTATCACTTCATTAGAGATGTACTTGACAGTAAGAACATTGAGCTTGTCAAAGTGCATACAGATGATAATCCTACACATCTTCTCACGAAGGGTCTTCCAACAGAGCGGTTGGCTCATTGTCGATAGATGATGGGAGTTGGATAGGTATATGTATTTCAACTTTGTACATA
The DNA here is from genome assembly GCF_053477565.2 of Lygodium microphyllum. Taxonomy (NCBI): domain Eukaryota; kingdom Viridiplantae; phylum Streptophyta; class Polypodiopsida; order Schizaeales; family Lygodiaceae; genus Lygodium; species Lygodium microphyllum. Next base: position 48,203,952 of record NC_141137.1, on the reverse strand, counting down.
CCCAAACTTAGCTGATTATTTTCTCCTCTTAAGACACATTGCCTTTAGGTGGGAGGTTGTTGGGAATAAAGAGCCATCGTGCCTTTTATATATGCACGAGTATGAACACACCCTTAGTACATTTGTACTTTCAAATATATCTATCTAAAACCTAATGAGCTACATACACAAAAGATTGTACCCAAGAACATCATGCATCTCTCCCTCTAACTCTCACTCTCTACTCTTGCTCACCATTTGCTCTCTACCTGACATTTTCATAGCAGGACATTGCATCACCGCATCGCTCACTTCAAGGCAATTGACCAACAAACCACTAAAATGTGTGGCCAGTCAATGTGCTGCCCGTACAATTGCCATGTATAGAGTTCTAGACCCAGACTTAGCTGATTATTTTCTCCTCTTAAGACACATTGCCTTTAGGTGGAAGGTGGTTGGGAATAAAGGGCCATCGTGCCTTTTATATATGCACGGGTGAGAACACACCCTTAGCACATTTGTACTTTCAAATATATCTATCTAAAACCTAAAGAGGTACATATACAAAAGCTTGTACCCAAGAACATCAAGCATCTCTCCCTCTAACTCTCACTCTACTCTTGCTCACAATTTGCTCTCTACCTAACACTTTCATAGCAGGACATTGCATTGCCGCATCGCTCACTTCAAGACAATCGACCAGCAGACCACTAAAATATGTGGCCAGTTAATGTGCTGCCCATGCAACTGCCATGTGTAGAGTTCGTCACTCCTAGAAGGAAATCTTCCATAGATTCACTAGCCTCACGACAATTGGTCTAAAGCTGATGGTGTGCATGGAGCCTTGTACTTGAGCCAAAGCTTGGTCGACACCTCTACAGATGTCCCACAAGAAGTACCTGTCAAAATGACTTATTTGGAGTTACACGAAAAATGCATTGCATATGCCAAAGCATCATCATGATCCCATAAGTAGGACACCCTTGAGAGTCCTCATCGTCAAAGTCATTGGATAGAGGATCCAATCAATGAGATCAAGGAATCAAACTAAGATGATATACCATCCTTTCTTCTACGAAAACCAATCATTAATAATAGCAGTCCAAGTGTGACTATGGCTCCAAGTGTGATAGAACCTTGAAACTTATCCTAAGTATTAGTACATAAAAATTGCACAACGAAAAGAATGGAAATACCTATGTAAAATAGAGGCATACAACAGATTTTACTAACTTATCCTATGTATTAGTACATGAGGGCTGCACGAGAAGAATGAAAATAACTATGTAAAATAGAGACATACAACAGATTTTACTGAAAAAACAGTAAATCAATTCTTAAGAATCCTCTCTTAAAGTTCAAGAATGTAGATGGAAGAGTTTACAAGATGCAAACACAAGTAGATACCACAATGGCAGCATAAAACAACACCCCAAGATTCACAACAACAAGAGAAGAGAACCTAGGCAGCCAATGAAATACAAGGCAGGACCACACAAAGCAGAAACTGATGACACAAACATGTCCCAAGCCTCAAAACAGGCCACCCCTAACAAGACTTGCCACACGACAACAAAACACCACCAACAATCACCAAAGTCCCAAAATGCAACAATGACACCACCAACACAAACACAAAACATAAGATCTATCATAGCCTAGGCAATGTGCCATGAAGGTTGAAGCATAAAATGCAAGCATGTGGATACTATACTGTGAATGACAAAAGCAAAAAATATAAAACTCCACAAAGATCATGGACGGGCAATGGAAATCCATCACATACAACACCAAAACAAAATACCATGTCACAAGTACATGCTCTACATGCGACAAGTAGCAATGTTCACAATCTCTCCCCAAGTCTCCACGACCATGATCATTATGAACGAGAGGAGGGCAAGCAATATATAGATACAACAAAACAAGGTATTGGGCAAGTCAATGGGGTAGATAGCGTGGCCATAAACACGTGAGCTAGTTAGTTAGCCAAGAAAAACCAAAGGCAAACAAGTATTTGCTCATAAGTCTAGAACTCCTAAAGGGTGGGGCTTCACCTCTATGCCTCACAGAACATGTAGCATAAGTCTCCTGTAGGAGAGCAATGGTACTAAAGATTTGGCTCTGGCACTAAAGATCTTGCAAAGCCAATCACCCATTTTATGATGTCCCAACTACTTACCATACAAAAGCAATGAACACCACAAAATCACCTAAATATTGATCAAGTTAGTTTTAACTACTTAGCTTGAAACTCTACCTCATGGCTAACTAGGATGGTTGAGTCAAACCATTGTGGTTAGAGGGAGAACTTGATTGAACCAATTTTTCTGAATGCGAGCAAAAGTTTTTAGAGTTTCAAGTAATATGTGTGCTAGTAGAAAGAGTACAAGAGGATGACAAAAGGCTCAAGGTAGTACCCAAGAATTCAAGGCGAGAGTACACTTGAGATTAAACCTATGACATGCTTTGAAAAAGAGGTGAGCTTATGATGAATCTTGGCATAACCACAAAGCATTTCAGCCTCAACACGTTTCACCATAGCAAGCACTTCGTAAAACATTTGACGGAAACAACAATATGCATATCTGCAAGCATATTATGTGACATATCCTCCTTGCCAATGCTTCTAATGTGAACAAATGATATCTTTTTTACAATGCATGCATACATGTATGGGCGTGTGCACATTGAAGTACAATAGAGACCAAGTATAGGCATCAAGCATCAACATATAAAGTCAAAGGTATCAAGCATTAATATATAAGGTTATTGAAGTAAATAAGGAATTTTTTCACTTTTCATCTCAAGCATGAACATATAAGGTTGTTGAAGTAAACAAGAATTTGTCACTTTTCATCCTTTTCTAAGTGGTACAGCTCAGATTGGGTGTTTATCTTTAATTTATCTCAAAGGTTAAAACACTAGGCTTTTATATTTAACTTATCTCAAAGATTTCAATACTAGTTGGTATCATTTCATGACTAATGATGGTTCAAAAGATTTCAAAACATGGTAGTAGTACACCCTCATCAATTTGCAAAACAAATCGAATATCCTATAAATATTATGAGGCAAAGACTCTCACCAAAAGAGGAAAACAAAAACAACTTTTTCCATTCCAAAATCATGTCTCAACCAATTGTTTCATTCAAGATCTTGTACATTCCAAAGAGCCATTTGAAAGATTTTGTGTTGGAGAAGAATTGTAACAGCTCTCTATGTTCGTCAACAAAGCCTCGTAGTAGCATATGTAGCCATCTTGTCAACAATGCCTCTAAGCATGTGTGACCTTGGATTCCCCACCTTTGGCCGAACCACCAGAGTATCTCCTAATGTGAGCTTGGACTAGAAGTCAATCCTACTCTCTGTCAAGAAACAGCTCATCATGAACCAAAATATCAATCCGAACTCCAAGATTTCAAAACTTGCTAGACTTCAATCGATGCAGAAGGAAAGCCTCTTTCTAGATTCTTTGCACTTCTATACCTCTATAGATGGCACTCACATGTCCCACCTCACCACCCTCTCTCTCTCTCTATGGCCCTAGAGAGTCATGAGGGATGATCGCATAACCGTCATTAGAAAGCAGCATACCCCCCCAATCACTGAAGAAGATTATCCCTTCCATGCCTTCACCTTGGCCACAGGATCTAGATCAGAGTTAAAGGAGGATGAGGATGACTCGTCAAAGAAGTCTGTATCTTGTTTCTTCTTATTCTTCTCCATCTTCTTCTACAAAGCCACTAACTCCTAGTAATCCTTGCACGTATCCTTTTTTACCAAAGTAAAAATACTAGGCCTCCCTTTTTTTTCTTGCCACCTCTCTTTGAAGCGGCACATGTCCCATCATGGCCACCATGTCGAGATGGAAACCTCTCATGTAACCTCAAGGATGCCTCATGCTCAAGCAACGTAGAGAATATATAAGTGAAGCTAACTCGCATCAAGGAAGTCTAGGCACATTAAGCATTGGCTACACCATCAAACTCCAAAGGAAGCTTATAAAGTACAATCCCCATAAGATGAGACTCTGAAAGCATGGACTAAAGATATGCCTATGTATCATGAACTAAGATAGACTAGATAGTAGCCTTTGGCTCGAACTTCATCTGTTGGAACAGACCATAGAGCCTCATTGCGCACATGCTCAATGGAGCCTTGTACAACATTTGGAGTCTCTCCCACACCTCTAAAGTTATCTTACATGAGGTGACCACCTATAAAACCTCTTTAGAAATAAATGGGAGAATAGCAGAATATACTCGAGCATTATCTATATCCCATGCAAGCACAACTTCCTCATAGTTGTCACAGTCCCAATCATTTGGAAGAGGAATCGGAGTCATTGCACACATGCTCAATGGAGCCTTGTACAACATTCGGAGTCTCTCCCACACCTCACCACCGATAGAACCTCTTTAGAAATAAATGGGAGAATAGCAGAATATACTCGAGCATTATCTATATCCCATGCAAGCACAACTTCCTCATAGTTGTCACAGTCCCAATCATTTGGAAGAGGAATCGGAGTAGCACTCCAAGTTAGGTAATCAAGGCCGTTAAGGCCGTTAAGTTCATAATCAATGGAACAGTATGGGAGGTGTTATTTGGAGAGAATAGGATGAGAAGATAAAGGAAAGGAGATAAACATAGAGAGAATATTTCAATGCACAACAAAGATGGCACTATCAAGAGTTCTCACATAGTGTAGAGACACCTAATCACATAAACAATTGCTAAAACATGGAAAATGTGATCAGCCACAACAAGTAGAGAATTAGAAAGAAAAAAGATAGTAGCTTGGTCCAAAATTGGGTGTGCCTATATAGCGGCAATTAGAAAGAAGTTGATCCGCAACAGGAATAATTGAGAGTAGACTATCCATAACTAAAAACATCCAAAGCTTGTGTACAGGTGTCTCATACACTGTTAGAGTGGATGCAGCCACAGAAGTGTGAGAATTTGTTGTAATAGACTACACAACACAAGAAAAAAGACTACAAAAGAACAAAATACTAGAATGAAAAACTCAAAACAATGCTTGAGAAATGAAATCCATACACCAAGCCATGAGATATTCGAATACAACATCGAGTCGCGAGCTGTGTGGGCATTGGCACTATCTCTCTCTCTCCAACAAGACCTACTTAAGAAGTATGTAAGTGATGAATCAAATGAGGAGGGAGCCATAGAACAAATAGACCAAAAGAGGCCAATAACTTGAATCTGGCCATAAAATAATGGTCAAAACCTCATTAGATAAGGTACCACAAAAATGCACAAATAAAACATTGTGCCCAGCCCACTAAACCACATACACACTCACTCATGAGATGACTAATCTACTAAAAACTTTAACGCATTATTCCTTTATGTGCAAGTCTACTACCAATATGCTTGAGTTTTGATCACATGCACCCAATCCGATCATACAAGTGGAATTGTGTACTATCTTTCTTCTAAACCACTGTATAAGTCCACAATAACCTGTTGACCCCAATCATTGCACACTTGATCAGAGCTCCGAACATTGATGATAATGAGCTCCTTTATGAGTCATTCTAAAGGCAAGCATATACTTCATACCGTATGCTTCCTAAATTTTCACTTTTGTATCAGTATATCAGGCAAAGAACATTTTTCCACTTTGCTTTGCAAATATGTAGCAGACACCAAGTACAAAGAAACTTGTCGTTGATTGATGTGGAGTGATGCCTTACTCAAGGGCCTTTCATATACTTCAAAATTCTTTCTTTCTTACTTACCTCTTTAGTACTAACTTATCACATGCAGACTTTAGGATGCTATCACATGCTATCATCCTAGAAACAATACTATCATTTTTCTTTGCAAAGATATGGTATAGATTATCCGAGAAGAAAGTCGCATGATAAGTTTCTTTCATAGATTAGCCCAAAGTTAATTAATGCAAAATAGATAGCCCAATAGAGCTTACAAGGGTTTGACTCTTCTTTGGCCATTTTGTTCAACAAGTTTAAATTTTATCTTCAAAATGGGAGATCAAACTTGGTTTTAGGTGATTCCTTGCTAACAAACAATTAATGCTTGGGCTTTTGAGTTGGCATACCACTTCAATGCAATTCTCCTTGCCTTAACTCCAACCGTAAAGAAACTCATTTTTTAATTAACTACTGCCCTAAAACTCACACTTGACAAAACATATGTGAAGTTTGAAGCCTTGGCTTGTGAAAAAATATTAGTGCCTTAACAAGTAATACTTCAGCGTTCAAGTGGCATACCAATCCAATACAATTCTCATTGCCTTAACTCTTAACTGCAAATGAACTCATTTGTTAATGCACCCTAAAACTCACTTGTGACGAGATATTTGTTTTGTTGTCTTGGTAAGTGATCAAATATCAGTGGATTGCTAAAATAGTATATCTATATGACAATCTTCCTTTTTTATTGCCATATGGAACAAGAGCCTTGCCTATATCAACCTCATCTACTCCTAGTTGCTTGGTTTCTTATACATGTGGCCCCCAGCCTTCACAAGTCATCAACAACCTGAAGCACTTGTAACTTTCCCGCCTCATCCATCCCTTGTTCACACGATAGGCGATCTTCATACACCACATGCCTACTAATAAGAATTGCTACTTATCTACCTATAACATTTGAACCCCCTAACCGCATTCTTTCATACCTGCCATCTACTTGTTGGCCAACTTCTCCCCTCTTCATGCCACATGGAGGAATTTATGGTTTAGAGATACAACAGTCAACTGCCATGAGCTGCTCACCTGCATCAACACTTTTTGCTGTCTGCAAATGATATTTCCACATGTGGTTCAAGTTCTCATCATCAACCACTCCCTCCCTCAAACGGTCTGTTTCTTCTTAACTCAAACTGGCATAACAGCTTACATTTGGAGATTTATTATTGAACTTCAAAATTTTCATTCCCTAGTCTTTTTTGTAAACATTTTATATATTTCCTTCTTTGCATCAAATCAAACCTGTAGACTACAGATCAATCTAGAATTTCACAAATGAATAGCCTCATACAAAACATCTTCCAATATTCTATAAATCAAATATTAATTGTGACAACAGAATAATCAGGAAAAGCACAGAAAGTGCTCCAATCAGGAATCAATGCTTACACAACTGAATTAAAAATCATTCCGTGTGTGTATATGAGCTACCAACCTTCAAGGTTATCCGCATCCTTTGCAAGTTCACCTCACAATCTAGCACTTCCCGTTTTTTCTCCTCCCTCTGCAGATAAGTTAGAGGAATCAACTAATGAAGAAAATAATATTTATTCTATTGTGAAGCTGCAGGTCAAATATTAAATAAAACATCTGCGAGATTAGCTGCATCAAATAAAAAAAGCTTTTCACACAGCACACACAGAAGTTACAAAATGCACCAGGAGTACTGAAGACTAGATTGAACATACTGCCAGGAATCATGCCTAAATACATCAGGTCAAACATTGTTGTGAACCATGCATGAGTTAACATAACAGTACATGCACAAACTAAAGGGCACCCTTGTTAGCTGGTGTTGAAAATGTCTGAAAGCTGTTTCGACACTAGTAAGCCACTGAGAAATCAACAGTCTGAAAAAAAGAAAAAAGCTTATGCTCTCCCTGCAACTTGCAAGTCATTAATCTACCCTCACTATACACATCCAGACATGCAAAGATGTGTGAGTGATAAAAATCAAACACCATCAAATGGTTGGATGTCATAACATAAAGTCAGAGCTTATAAGAAGGCTTTGATTTACAAGAAACACAAGCTACTAGCACTTCTCTTCACTCCAAGCTCACTTTGTCCCACCTCCACTCATGGACTGCATCGACTCTCCTTCTCAATGAACTCCCTTTGAAAACAGAACACAGGTTTTCTTAACTCTACAGGTGGACTGCACCTAGGAAACTTAAAGCAAATGCATTTTACCCCCTCTGGATTAGCTCATACATCATTTTGAATCGACCACACCAGGAGATGACAAGGTCAGATTGTATGCCATATCATGTAAGGAACGATGAACTAGACTAGCACCGTACACTGTGTTAGTACACTTCAAAAGTTCTATGGGTTGTATTTGGGCATTTGGGAGGGTGTCTGAGTGGGGTGGTAGTTTCAGGCCTCATTCCTTGGCCTATGTATAGGTGTCTCTTCTCTACTCTCCAAGTGCAATCTCTTGCCGCATAACTGGTCAATGAGATGACTCCAACACTCATATGTGAGGGAAATATACTGTAATTGAGAGTGGAACTCAAGAAGCAATCCCCGCATTAACTCAACACTGGCTATGCCATTGCGGGCACCAACGACAAGGTCCCAAGGTCCCTGAGATTCAAGCACTTGTTGCATGAAGTTCAACTAGGTGGTGAAATTTGATCCGTTAAAGCAAGTCTTATCCTTGAAGGAATTCTTGGCCGTTGCAATAGGAGTGGTGGACTATAGTGCTCGGATAAGATGGATATGGTGGGGGAATGGAGTACACTTGGGACTTGGTCCTAGAGTGTGCACCATGCATGCGAGAAGTATGCACAATGCCAATCCACAACCTAGTTGAAAGAGAGAAGCGACACCAGTGGTTATTCAGGCCCTATCTCACTCAATGATAATTTTGCGAAAGACATGACCTCCCTTCATAGAGATGACCAACCTAGTTCAAAGAGAGAAGCGGCACTAGTGGTTATTCAGGCCCTATCACACTCAAATGATATTTTTGCAATGACCACATTTAAAAATTAGCAATAGACACAAAGACACTTGGTAATGCCCATCTGTGCACTTGGTTCAGATTGATTGGCACAAGAAAATGACCCATCATTCACACAATTTTTTACACCTCTCCCTAGAGAACTTGGGGACGTGCCCTACATACATGGATACACATCCTTGCCATGACATCCATAATTCCATTTGACAAACATGGACTTATCACAATGGCCAAGGATAAAGACACATCAATACCAAGGGGTGCTGCCATGACATCCATAATTCCATTTGACAAACATGGACTCATCACAATGGCCAAGGATAACGACACATCAATACCAAGGGGTGCATCTGTGAACTATGTGGGCAAGAGGTGGTTCCCAAGGAAGATTTGTATACTAGTGTGCTATGCATAGTAAGATCTGGGAAGAAGGCTTTGGACCATTATATCAAGTGAAGAAAGGCCATCAACCTCATCAAAGCCCATGAGGGGCATTTTCAAAGCCAATACCAGCTATATAGTTGCCAAGAAATTTGAAAACGGGAAAATGGTCACGTTTTCAAGTCATGAAATGAGATTTTGGCCTAGGTCTGAAACAGCAAGACAAGAAAATGCGAATCTGAAATATAAGAAAATAAACATAACCCATTATGTAAATATAAATATAAATACACAACTATAATTGTGTGTGATCGTGTGTATAGTTGTAGAATGCAGCACACTATAGAAGCTATTACTACAGTCTTTACATAATTAGATGTTTACATTGCCAAACATACAAATTACAATCACTATTTAGTAGCTACTAATTGCTAGCAAGAGTTAAAGAGTTAGTAGAACCTTCATAGTTACCTAGATCTTTGTGTGACTCGTGCATCCTCTCACTATAGATGAGTCTAGTGAAGAGAAACAAGCATCCAAGCACATGTAATAAAAGAAGAATTTGAAGGCTAGAAATGAAAGCTGAAAACTAAAACACATTGCATGTCAATTACATTGTTTCAGGCAAGTATGACCACCTAGCACATACTATCACACCCATCACTGCCCCTTCAACATGACACGTGCTGCATAGACCACTTTCATCAGCCTTTTGCATACAGTATTGCCCTCCCACCCTCAGCCGTTCTCACACCGAACCCCTCTTGCCCTTCCCTCCCCCCCTCCATCCCTTCCTCTCCTACCTTTTTCCCACCCTTGTTTCGAGCAACGGTGACCACCTAGCACATACTATCACAACCATCATTGTCCCCTCAACATGACACATGCTGCATAGACCACTTTTCATCTGCCTTTTGCATACAATATTGTCCTCCCACCTTTGTCCCTTCTCACACCAAGCCCACTTCACCTCCCCCTTGTTGAGCTAAAACACGCTTTTTAGCTGATTAGCATTCTTAAACAGCCCCAAAACACACTTAATTAATGAAAAACCCTAAAATGGGGAGCGGTCCGAAAGAGTTTAAATGGTCCCCCAAAAACCCTAATTCTTTGGGGCACCCTTCAACATCTATAAATAGACAACCTGCCCCCATTCAGCCCATCCCTCCCATGTAGGTTTCTCACCCTTGTGTGCAGATCTCAGCCATCAGTCTCCCACCACATGGCAGTCCAGCCTTCGCCACTACTACCATCGCCTCGTTCTACTACGGTGTTCTATTGCTACATTTTACTACCGCATTTTACTGTGCCATTCTACTGCTGCGTTCTACTCCGACGTTTTGTTGCTTCACCCACATCATCAGGCATCATCCTCTACAGTCGCCTCAGACTCCTCACACTCTAGAGATCAGCATTTGGTGTTTCTCTCACTCCATCACTCCAACCAGTGGTCACAACACTTGGGATTCATTTCTGGTGGACGTCACTCTCCGACACACTACTCTACCCTTGAGTATCTGCACACACTTATATTCATTTGCAATATTCACTCACTTAAGAGTTGTGTTCTTCTCTCCCTTCTTCTGTTTGTGTTTGAATTTCTGTGATTGAGTTTTGAGTTTTGCTTTTAGGGTTTGAGGTTTTTCTGTGTCTGTATCTATGTCTGTCTCCTTATGTTTTTGTCGTGGTCATACACTCTGTGTTTCCCCAGTGCAAACCCTAGCAATTTTCTTCACATGATATCAAAGCCGATGCTCTTGTAAAGAGCATCCTACAAATATTGTGGAGAGCTAGAGCTAGTCTTTGTGCAAGGCACACAATACGACTCGTAACCAAATCACAATGTCTCAGACACCTTCTTCTCTAGTTCCTATGATGTGCTATCAAGCTTCGCCATCACTAGAGGCCCTAAACAACATTATGGACTCGGTAAGGAGGACGACACTCCACTTTCACCTTCACCTTCTTTTTCTACTCCTATTCAAAATTTCTCTAACATGACAAAGGACTTTGAGGAGTACTATCGCCACAAGTGCGGTAATGTTTACACCCCTCCTACAAGATTTGCTACCACATTCGGACCCGTTGGTAAGGCTAGCCACCTCTCTGATCATGGAGGATATACGGCATTCGGAATGTCCGACAATCCATCTTCATCATCCCAGCCAAGTTCAATGTCAGGTTTGTATAATCCTTTTCAGTTGCATGAATCAAAACCCTCACATGTTTCTTCTTTTAAGATATAGGACCCGAATGAGATTTGCGTATGTGAACTTCAATAAAGCGGGCTCTCAAAGCACACGGAATTCAGGTACATCTACACGCTCTCGAAGTAGACGGAATTCAAGTACATCTACTACTTCTGTTTCATTTGAGCATGTAACACACACTTCTCAATATCCTCCCATCCTACCCTCTTCTATCTCCACCCTTGATCATCTCTCTTCATCCTTTCAAAATCTCGAATTACACTCCACATCTGCTCCACACACACTAGGGGTTGGATCTTCCATCTTCGCTCCTAGCACCTTTCCCTTCTCTACCCCATTCTCTACCTCTTTGCAGCATGGTATCATTAGGCGGAATGCCACCCTTTAAACACAACGCCTCTAACCTTTCCGCAAATGACAACACCCATAGCACTTGGGACGATTGTGATGTGCACCCCCCTCACTATCCCCAGCTTCGCTTCGCGCATGACTACTCAAAAGCAAGGGTTTCCATCCTCAACTTATGGTGTGTCTTCACACCCTCCTTGGGTTACACCTATGCAAGGATTCCCATCTTCTGCTCCATGTGTTTCCATCCCACCTCCTTGGGTTACTCATGTGGCTACCTTGTCCATGCCTAGTCAGCCCATCCCTACCTATGGATCCACCTTGCACACTACCCGCATGCACGGTGGGCACTCTGGGGCCTATTCCCAAGTGCACTCCACTCCCCTATCTTACCCCCATTACACTTTTTCACACTACCCATCTCCGAGCACTACCACTCATGTTGCAACGGCCAACAGTGCCTTCACGGATAAGACTCGTTCACCACTTGGTCGAATTTCATGCAACATGCTTGAGTCTCAAGGTCTTTGGAACCTCGTCATTGGCCTAGAGCCTATGCCGAACCCTCGACTAGCTCACCCTAACTACATCCGTCAATGGAGAGCCCGCAATGCCATAGCCAATGTTGGGCTGATACAAAGTTTGCTTCCTGAGATTCACTCTCAGTTACAACACTTCTCGCTCACGTCAGAGGGTTGAAGTCACCTTCTCGATGGCTATGCAGCCCGAGATCATACTCAACGTATGAATCTCGACTTTGAGCTTCAAGAGTTCTCTATTATGGAAGGGGATGATCTGAAAGTCAAGCTGGCTGAATATAAGTGATTACTTGCCAAGTTCGCCACTACTGGTGATCCAAAGTCAGACGACGATCAGGTTACGTTCTTATTGAATAAGTTGCCTGAAAAATACTTTAATTTCATTCAACACATCATCTCACAGCCTCAATTACCAACCTTCTACGAGTTTGAGTGTCAGTTCTTGCATTACGCAAGGCTCCATGCTGCATGATCAAGTCCACAAGAAATCCTCATCACAACCTTATTCAGAGCAAAGGGGGTTGGTTGACTCTTCTTCGAGAGGGATAACCAACAATGGCAAGAACTCGCAAAGTGCGAAGGCAAGCCAATCAAAGGGTGACTCCTCTTTCTCAAATGGAACCAAAGAATCTAGACCTACCTAGCAGCAACTCCCTAAGAAAAACCGGTTTTGCACACACTGCCAGAGAGCAAGCCATGTGGACGAGGAGTGTCACTTGAAGGCCCAAGGTCTTCCACCTAAAAAGCCTCAGCAAACCGCTGCAGCTGCACGGTCTAGTGGGGCTACATCTTCCGCTCATGCTTTATCTGCTCCTTCAGCACTTGTTGCTGCTGCTGGACATGTGGCCCGAGCACAGCCTCAGCAAACAATCTCTTTCACTACCCTTGGGGGACTGGCTGATTAGTCAGTATCAAGAAATCCCCAAAGTAGTCATGAGTTGATATCAAGATGCAATTGTAAGTAGTCACAAATATCCTCTTCCAACCACTTCTTGAGAGCAAATAAACCACTAGCACAAGCTTTGCCACATGGATTCTCCCCCTTCAATTTGCATATATCAAGGCCAAGTTTTAGTGTACCTATTGTACCATGTTCAAATGGAATTACGAAGAGGATGTATTTTTCCTTAATGAGGGGAACTAGTAGCTCCACCCTCTAACAAGCTACTATATTAACTAGGTCATTCTACAAAAACTAGTGGACAACCTGCCACATGTTGTTTCACAATGTATTTCTCCATAATATAATTCCTTTGTATATGTTTCTCTTTGAGTCTCACAAATATCCTCTTCCAACCACTTTTTGAGAGCAAAGAAACCACTAGTACATGCTTGCATGGAATAAGCTCACAAGTGACTTCCTCAAAAAGATGCATCATATCCAAGGCTGCACGATGTACCCATCTGTAGAATAAGATAACTCAAACTATAGGTCCCATTCAATTGATTGATCACCAGACGTAGTCACCTTTTACCAATGACCAACAGATACCACCATATCCACCTACATTTAGTCCCATGATTAAGGCTTTGTATTCTGCCATGTTATTCGTAAAAGCAATGCCAAGATATGCTCCCATTTTCATAACAACTCTATGCTGGGGATCTTTAATGACCACACCAACACTCACATCCTTAGCGAGTCCTATTTGCAAGTCTCGATCCCATTGCATTTCATACATCCATCTCACCTTTCTCTCCACCTCATCAGGGGTTTCCTTGGCAAAGCAGTGCTACTAGATGTACGCAATGATCGACACCTTCTAAGACTAGCATGTCTCTAGGTCTTTCACGATACCCTAGGTCAGTCTAACATCCATTTTTCACACTCTTAGAGTCGAATCCATAGGATTCATTGTCCTTAGCTTTTCCCTTCTTAAGGCTTCCGCTGCATTTACTCACACACATACACATTCATTGCATTGTCTTTTTAAATAGATTTTCTCTGTTATGTTTTGCTTTGGAACATCTCACCACTGACCTCTATGTTTACAGATTCTCATCTCTTTTGCAAGGTTTTATCTTTCAATGTAGGGCTAACTTGCAAATTGCTTTGATCCTACCTAGGCTAGAGCTATGGAGATGCGCATCGTTCCTTTCATGGTTTCATCATCTTAGGAGTGCATACTCTTCTTCTAGGATGGAGATTTTCCCTCCCGAGGCAAATCGTGCAGCATCTCTATCAATGTTATCATGGCAATGAATTCTACCTTACTCTTCCAGCGGGGTGTTTCATCCACTTCATCTTCTTCCATTCCCTATGGTTCTCCGCACACACGAAGACCGACATCAAGCTCCTCTTCCTTTTTCGACATCTACATCCAAGTTGAGAGGGGGTTTCTATCCTTCTTGGTATTCTGCAAGCTTCAACACTTTGTCTTTGACATCAGCTTCTCCCCCCGTTGTATCTTTCCCTTTGCATTGCATGATTTCATCATCTTTGTACTAGGGTGCTTGGACAAATGAACAATTTCCCCCGAGGGACACTGTCCAAGTGACACCTACAGATTCTCATCTCTTTTGCAAGGTTTTATCTTTCAATGTAGGGCTAGCTTGCAAATTGCTTTGATCCTACCTAGGCTAGAGCTGTGGGGATGCGCATCGTTCCTTTCATGGTTTCATCATCTTAGGAGTGCATACTCTTTTTCTAGGATGGAGATTTTCCCTCTCGAGGCAAATCATGCAACATCTCTATCGATACTATCATGGCAATGAATTCTACCTTACTCTTCCAGCCGGGTGTTTCATCCACTTCATCTTCTTCCATCCCCTATGGTTCTCTGCACACACAAAGACCGACATCAAGCTCCTCTTTCTTCTTCGGCATCTACATCCAAGTTGAGAGGGGGTTTCTACCCTTCTTGGTATTCTACAAGCTTCAACACTTTGTCTTCAACATCGGCTTCTCCCCCTGTTGTATCTTCCCCTTTGTATTGCATAATTTCATCATCTTTGTACTAGGGTGCTTGGACAAGTGAACAATTTCCCCCGAGGGACACTGTCCAAGTGGCACCTTCTACATAGGATTCTTCAACATGTAGCATCCTTTGCATCTCATTGTACAGAGCACCACTTGAGTGGATCCTAAGCTATTTCCACCAACGGAGCTATTGACACCACACCTGTCACGAGGACGTGAAAATTTTATGCTTTGCTTATGTTTAATTCACATTTGATTAAAGGATTAATCAAATGTGCAATTAAAATATGCACATGTCAGGTGCAAGCTACTTTTTTACAGTTGAAGGCCGAAGGACGCTATGAAAAAGATAGGTGTCAAAGGAAAAAGTTGTAACAAGTTACACTTGTTAGATTCTAGGTGAATTTTAGTGTTAGTTTACCCCTAGGGCCACTAATTGGCCATTAAGTGTCAATGGTGACACTAGGGACTAGGCATTAATTAATGGATTAATGCTTGTCCAAGGGTCAATTAATGCATGGGACTACTTTGGGTTGCAAATGGCCTAGCCAATTAATTTTTGGATGAGCAAGGTCAATTTTCTAGGCATGGATTAAGGGCTGAATTTATTCAGAATTAATTAATTTTGAAAATTAATTAAATGGCTGAAAATTGCTGAAAATGAATTAAGAAAGCTGCCACTTGGCAAAACTTTCCCATGCATGTGGGAAAAATGCTAAATAGGGCTGAAGGGAGAGAAAAATCTCGTTTTTTCATTTTGGAGCTATTGGAAAGAGGTATTGGACTGTTGCTGCTAGCTTTTGGGGCCATTTCCCAATCATTGGAGACCATTTTGGTGATGGAGATTACATATTCATGACCTTGGGAAGCTGGCAATTGCTGCTGATGCACTTTCTCCTGAAGATCACAGTCCTTGATGCTCCTATTGTTGTTGGTGCATCCGTTTGTGGCTAGTACAGCAAGGCAACAGCTGATTTTGATCAGTTCTTCACAACCAATCTCAAAATTTTCTCTCTCTACACCATTCTCTCATCTCCTTCAGCCTATGCTCAGCCATTCTCAACAATTCTTACCCATTTGGAGGAGATTTCAGCCATTTTTGGCGGGCTGATCTGTAATTTCTGCAGTAAACCCTAATTTACAGCAAAAATTAGGGTTTAGCAACCACCTTGGGATCCGTGCCAGAGATTGAAGGCTCAAGGGACTGAAATCAGCAGCTGATAATTGAAGATTATCAAGGGATTTCATGAGCCAGCCCATCCCAAATTGATTTGGGGCAGCATTAGGCCAGCCAAGGGTCAAATTGGAAAAGAAGTCTTGGGTGAATCAAGGGGCAAATGACCCAAAAGGCTTGCTGGTCATTTATGACAGCAAGAGCAACTGGTTAGCAAGAGGAGATTGAAGAATCTCAAGTTGTACTCCTTCCAATTGAATGAAAGCTAAAGAAATACCGCAAGGGGAATCAGTTTTGGGGCCAACAGGGAGTCTACTATCCAAGAATGTTATAGTAAAGCGTGTATTTCATTTTATGTGCATTTATTTATTGCTGTAATTAATTCTTAAATCAGGTTATCACCACCTATTCCAAGAAAGAAGGCTAACTCTTAAATCAGGTTATCACCACCTATTCCAAGAAAGAAGGCTGGTTTCAACACCACCATACTCCTCATTATATTTTCCCTTGTCATCGACATCCGTGAGTGGATGGGTAAGCGTGTACTGTTTTGTGATGTGTTAGGTGTACCCTCCCTTCTCCCGTCTTCTGGGTCACTATTACTCAATCGGTTGCATCCCATAAATTTTAACTCACTTTAAACAAAAAAAAAAAAAGTTCTCTGTGGTTCCATCCACCTTTGTAGGGCTTAGTAGGCCATTGGGCAACCGATGTGCACCCTTTGTCCAATGCCCTATCCTCTCTCGGGTGACTGCTTGGACTCCCTTGGTAAGATAACCATTGCCTTTGTAGTCTTGGTAGGCCACTGGGCAACCGTCGTCCACCCTTTGTCCAATGCCCTAGCTACTTTGGGGTGGGACGCCTTTGGGTAAGTAAAAATCAAAGTGGCTGGTCTAACCTTTCGGCTCAATTTTGGGCTTGAGACCTCGGGGGTGTTTAGCTAAAACACGCTTTTTATCTGATTAGAATTCTTAAACAGACCCAAAACACACTTAATTAATGAAAAACCCTAAAATGCGGAGCGCCTTGAGAGAGTTTCAATGGTCCCTCAAAAACCCTAATTCTTCGAGACACCCTTCAATATCTATAAATAGACAAGCTGCCCCCATTCAGCCCATCCCTCCCGTGTAGGTTTCTCACCCTTATGTGCAAATGTCAACCAATAGTCTCCCACCACGTGGCGGTCCAGCCTTCACACCTACTGCCATCACCTCATTCTACTATGGCGTTTTACTGCTGCGTTCTACTGCCACATTCTACTACGGCGTTCTATTGCTGCATTTTACTATGGCATTCTATTGCTGTGTTTTACTGCCGCGTTTTACTACAGCATTCTACTGCTACATTTTGGTGCTTCGTCCACATCATCAGGCATCAACCTCTGCAGTCGCCTCAATCTCCTCACACTCTAGTAATCATTGTTTGGTGTTTCTCTCACTCCATCCCTCCGGCTGGCGACTGCAAACACCTCAATCTCCTCACACTCTAGTGATCAGTGTCTAGTGTTTCTCTCACTCCATCCCTCCGACTAGCAGTCACAACACTTGGGTCCGTTTCCGATGGATGTCACTCTACGACACACTACTCTGCCCTTGAGTATCTGTACACTCTTATATTCATTTGTAATATTCATTCACTTCAGAGTTGTGTTCTTCTCTCTCTTCTTCTGTTTGTGTTTGAGTTTTGCATTTAGGGTTTTGCGTTTTGCTTTCTATGTCTGTGTCTGTGTTTGTCTCTTTGTGTTTCTGTCGTGGTCGTACACTATGTTTCCTCGATACAAACCTAGCAATTTTCTTCACCCCCCCCTTCCATTTCTCCCTCTCCCGCGCCCGAGCCCTCTTGCCCTTCCCTCCCCCCTCCATCTCTTCCTCTCCCACCTTTTTCCCACCCTTGTTTCAAGCAACTATGACCACCTAGCACATACTATCACAACCACCACTACCCCCTCAACACGACACGTGCTGCATAGAGCACTTTTCATCTGCCTTTTCCATACAATATTGTCCTCTCACCCTTCTTCCTTCTCCCACCAAGCCCAATTGGCCTTCCCTGCCCCCTACCCCTCCGACTAGCAGTCACAACACTTGGGTCCGTTTCCGATGGATGTCACTCTACGGCACACTACTCTGCCCTTGAGTATCTGTACACTCTTATATTCATTTGTAATATTCATTTACTTCGGAGTTGTGTTCTTCTCTCTCTTCTTCTGTTTGTGTTTGAGTTTTGCATTTAGGGTTTTGTGTTTTGCTTTCTATGTCTGTGTCTGTGTTTGTCTCTTTGTGTTTCTGTCGTGGTCGTACACTATGTTTCCTCGATACAAACCTAGCAATTTTCTTCACCCCCCCCCCTTCCATTTCTCCCTCTCCCGCGCCCGAGCCCTCTTGCCCTTCCCTCCCCCCTCCATCTCTTCCTCTCCCACCTTTTTCCCACCCTTGTTTCAAGCAACTATGACCACCTAGCACATACTATCACAACCACCACTACCCCCTCAACACGACACGTGCTGCATAGAGCACTTTTCATCTGCCTTTTCCATACAATATTGTCCTCTCACCCTTCTTCCTTCTCCCACCAAGCCCAATTGGCCTTCCCTGCCCCCTACCCCCCTTTTTCACCCTTCGATTCCTCCCTCTGCGATGTCTCACCTCTCGTCACATATGAGTGTGTCCTTGAGAAGAATGCCAAGCATGATAAATTGGCCTTCCCTGCCCCCTACCCCCCTTTTTCACCCTTCGATTCCTCCCTCTGCGACGTCTCACCT